>NW_026866265.1:0-22697 GCF_026571515.1 Ruditapes philippinarum | reverse complement strand
TTAAGTCGAGGGCTTAATGCAATATGGACGTAACTACTTTTTTCAGAGCTTTTGGTAAAATTTAAAGATATTAATTTAATGGTATGCACAACTACTTCCAATAGAACAAGAGCCATGTCAACATGGCCATCCCCCGCCGAATGTGTTAGCTCATTGGAAGAATGTATATGTAGTAGAGCAGAATAATTCCATTTTAAGAGGTCTTTTGGTAATGAAAACTGATGGCTATAGTGATTACAGATTTGAAACCTATGTGAATACTGATGGCTGAAAATAACAAAGGGCAATAACTGAAAAATAATGCAGGGTAGGTTATCATTCTTGTGTGCTGTATCCCTCCTCAGTAAAATCTATCCACCTATGAAGTTTCAAGTTGATACCTCAAATACTTTTTGAGAAAAAAATTGAATTGAGAAATTAAGTATGAAAAATAACAAAGGGCAATAACTTAAAAATTATAAAAGACACAGTTATCATTCTTGTGCAGTGCACACCTCCTGAGTGAGATCTATGCACCTATGAAGTTTCATTTTGATATCTCAAAGGCTTTTTGAGTTATGCTCTGGACAAAAATTAATTTTGAAAAATAACAAAGGGCAATAACTCAAAAATAATGCAGGGTAGAGTTATCATTCTTTAGCACTGCACTCCTCAATGAGATCCATCCACCTATGAAGTTTCAAGTTGATACCTCAAATACTTTTTGAGATAAGCTCTGGACAAAATAGCATGAAAAAAACAACAAAGGGCAATAACTCAAAAATTGTATAGGGAAGAGTTATCATTCTTGCGCACAACATTCCTCCTCAATAAGATCTATCCTTCTATGACATTTCATGTTGATATCTCAAACACTTTTTGAGTTATGCTCCACTCAGGTGAAAAATTAGGTATGAAAAATAACAAAGGGCAATAACTCAAAAATTATAAAAGGAAGAGTTATCATTCTTGTGCACTGCACACCTCCTGAGTGAGATCTATGCACCTATGAAGTTTCATGTTAATATCTCATAGGCTTTTGGAGTTATGCTCTGGACAAAAATCAATTTTGAAAAATAACAAAGGGCAATAACTCAAAAATCATGCAAGGTAGAGTTATCATTCTTGTGCACTGCACTCCTCCTCAATGAGGTCTATCCACCTATGAAGTTTCAAGTTGATAACTCAAATACTTTTAGAGATATGCTCCGGACAAAAATTTCGGACGGAAGGACGGAGACTATTTCTATATCCTCCGCCGAAAATTTTCGGCGGGGGATAATAAATTAGAACTTAAATCAACAAGAGCCATGTTATCATGGCCATCCAGACGGAATGTCATTGGAAGAATGTATATACATGTAGTAAAGCGAAGCGGAACATGCCGGTGATGTGTACAACTAGGGATGGTACTGATAATTCCTGTAAAGTTTGGTTGAAATCCCACCAATAATTTGGACTAGATTTTTTCTAACGTACGAAATACCCAAATATACCCAAAATACACCCAAATATACCCCAAATATTGCCCATATATACCCAAATGTAGCAATATTCATTTATTTTTGTATAAAATACAGATTATAATGAGAAAATTAATCAATATTTATAACATAGTACGACTTAGGCGGCTATAACTTTCATTCATTCCGTTGAAATGGGCAGTTCAGATGTTGTAAGAAAATAATCTTGTGACATTTGCTAGTCTACAGTAGGTTCATTAATGAATATACTTTGCTAAAATTTCATACATGCAAGTGTCCATCGTATTATTTTTTTAGAAAATTTAATATAGCCTTAATGGTGTATACTGTATTTGGGTATATTTTGGTGATAGGAAAATGTATATTTGGCTATGTTTGATTTGATCTAAGTGAATGTTTATATTGTAATTCATAATAAAAATAGCGTTTTTTGTTATAAAACATTTATTTTTAGTATATTTGGACATTATTTTTAGTATATTTGTGCAATATTTGGGTATATCGTGCTGCCCGCTCTGGCGGCCATTTTGTGCAGCAAAGCGGATCATGCTAGTATTGTGCAGAACTAGGGATGGTACTGATCACTCCTGTAAAGTTTGGTAGAAATCCCACCAGCAGTTTGACCTGTGAAGGCTGGTCAAGATCTTTATTTTTAGCTCTGGTGGCCATTTTGTGCAGCGAAGCAGAACATGCCAGTGTTGTGCACCACTAGGAATAGTTCTGATCACTCCTCTAAAGTTTTGTTGATCGAGATCCCACCAGTAGTTTGACCAATAAAGGCCGGACAAGATTTTTCTATCTTTAGCTCTGACAGCCATTTTGTGAAGCGAAACGTGACATGCACATCTACGGATGGTATTGATCACTGTAAAGTTTGGTTGAAATTCCACCAGTAGTTTGCCTGTGAAGGCCAGACAAACTTAAAGCGGACAGACGGACACAAAACGAACGGGCAGACAGAGGCGGAGGCAAAAACAGCATGTGTCCCAACCATTTTGGAAGACATAAGGTATTCTTGCACCCATGCATATACGACTTTGTAAAACTTATTTGTCCAGTTTCATGGTCAATTTTGACTTGTGGGGTATGAATAAAGCAATCTTAGTTGTGGCCCAATATACATGTACATTGCTATACACAAATATTGATTTTTAAGGAGATTCACCTTAAAACTATTTGGTTGGCCAGACAATGATAATAAAAGCTGACCATAAGCACCATGTTTTATTTGTTAAAACATGTTTTACGCCCAGTTTTTCTGGGGTGACTTGTTTGAGAGGCGGGTTTGACAATTGGTTACAACTATGGCTTAGGGTGTGAGGCCGTTCGCTAGCGTTCTGGAATAGATGAAAAAGACAGTTATAAACAGTTATTTAACGTTTAATCCTGAAAGTCCAAAGTAAGAATCACTCATTTATATATATATAAATATAAAAAAATATAATTCGAAAACGTAATAGTTTTTAAACATAATAAAAACATATTACAACATATGTACTGTTATTTTCAGACTGCAATAAATGTATATTTAACAAGATATGTTTGTAAAACATGTATGCCCCCTATCGGCAGCCAATTAGTCATGTGATCAGTTTATTATGACTGACTTTTGACCTAGTGACCAAAAATCAATAAGGGTTAATTACTTGGTCATGACTAGTCACTAGGAAATTGTGAAGCAAAGGTTGTGTGCAGCAATTTTATGACAAAAGTTATTTCAAATCTTACCAAATAATATATGCATAAATTTTATGAATCATATAGGCCTCATTAATGACAGCCAAGTTGTTATATTATGTAAGACCTTGAAATGTGTATACCAAAAGGATTTTTAGTTTAACAAGAGCCATGTTATCATGGCCATGCCCCGCCGAATGTGTTTGCTCGTCGGAAGTGATCTTTAAAATATTTTTGCAATTATTCACTTATTATTTAGATCTTATTCTATTTAAAAAAAAATCAACTTAACACATTTTACAAGAAAACATATTTACACAAAGTTTTGTAACTTTTGTTATAAGTCCTTTTTTCATAGATAAAAGGTTATAAAGACAGAAATTTCAAACTGCCTGAAATGCAAGTATAATTACAAATAGTTAAATTATGGTAAGCTGGGGCAGAAATAGTTACATTATTAGTCCCAGTGGTAAGCAAAGGGTTTAATTATGATTCTTAACCCTAATTATATAAAAACTTGAAAATGAAAAAACATTAAAAACTACAACATAATAATTTCATAAGTAGAAATTAATATATAAAGTTAATAAACAGTTGCAAATTCAGATGATAAAATTTTACACTTTGCTTAACAAAGTACAAATATCTAGAACATTAAATATCATATTCAATAGAATATTCTAAATTGTACATTTGAAAATAAAAGTATCACATATCTGGATTAGATAAAAAAGACAGTTTTAAAAAGTTGTTTAACATTTAATCGTAAGTCCAAAGTTAAAATGACTTCAGCTTTGTCTTTTGGTATAAAAATTAGCTTTATTTCCCCAGGAAAGATAATTGTAGAACAAACACAGGAACTAGGGTTTCATACCTATCTTTGTGTTATAATCAATTAAGGGTCTGATATTTTGCTTAAGGGATTGACACTGCTTACTAAGATATGTCATTCTAGTATGAGTTGATAAAACTACATTGTTAAAGAAACACTTATAGAATTTAAGCCAGCACATACATTTTCAGACAATAATAGCCCAAGCTGACTTGATGGTTTCTTTAACTATAATGTTATTATACTAAAGTAATTTTGGCAAGTTTGAAAAATTAAGTATCAGAAATTTACACAATCAATAAAATGGTAATTATAAAACTAAAAAATATTTAAAGCAAAAGAATTTAAGAAAAACATAGTAATATTAAAATTATCAAAAGTAAAACATATAGATATTACACTAGTTGTTATAGTAAATAAAATTACAAAATAATAAATAAAATACAATTAGATCTTGACTGTCAGAAGTGTGAGAAGCTACACACTGTCAAGTAATTTATCTGAAGATATACACAATGCCCTTTTCCCCAATTGTGTAAATTTTTCAAAAGTCTTGCAATATCTGACATTGGATTTATAAAGTTCAAATTCTTCCTCCTGGTACAAGTGACAAGTTACGGCCAATTTGGCAGGCACAGCACTTCTTTATGTCCAATGTGTGACAATGTAAATCTCTTTCATTGAATGATATGAGGCCCCAACAATTCTTTTGAACATGGCCACATGTTTTCCAGTCATTCCTTCCTGAAATCAGAAAACTATAGTATTAAACATATTTTACCAAATAATCGATGATTGTTTTCAAATCATGAATTAATAAAATTGTTTTTATGCCCTCGAAGGGTGGCATATTAAAATCGAACCGTCCGTCTGTCTGTCAGTCCCGCTTTATACATATAGACAGTGGTGGTCGTGTCCGCTCTAAAACTTCAGTATGCATGGAAGGATTGTAATTTTTCTTTCACATATGAAAGAACCATAGATGTATGGTGTGTCACGAACAAGACTCTGGTTCCTACGAATAAGTTCAAGGTCACTGTGGGGGTTCAAAATTTGTCATTTTTAATGTTATATAAATAAAGAAGGTGGTGGTCGTGTCAGCTCTGAAACTTCAGTATGCATGGAAGGATTTTAATTGTATGGTGAACAAGACTGGGGTTTCTACGACTAAGGTCAAGGTCACTGTGGGGGTTCAAACTTTGTCATTTTTTATGGTATATAATATAGAAGGTGGTGGTTGTGTCTGTTCTAAAACTTCAGTATGCATGAAAAGATTTTAATTTTTCTTTCACATATGAAATAACCATAGATGTATTGTGTGTCCCGAACAAAACTCGGGTTCCTACGATAAAGGTAAAGGTCACTGTGGGGGTTCAAACTTTATCATTTTTTATGTTATATAAATATAGAAGGTGGTGATCGTGTTCGCTCTAAAACTTCAGTATGCATGGAAGGATTGTAATTTTTCTTTCACATATGAAATAACCATAGATGTATGGTGTGTCGTGAACAAGACTGGTTTCTACCATTAAGGTCAAGGTCACTGTGGGGGGTTCAAACTTTGTCATTTTTATGTGTTAAAAATATAGAAGGTGGTGGTTATGTCCTCACTGAAACTTCAAATTCATAAAAGGATTGTTATTTTTCTTTCACATATTAATTAACTATAGATGTAAGGTGTGCCGCAAAAAAGACTCTGGTTTTCACGACTAAGGTCAAGGTCACAGTGGCGGTTCAAACTTTGTCATTTTTTATGTTATATAAATATATAAGGTGGTGGTCGTGTCCACTCCAAAACTTCAGTATGCATGGAAGGATTGCAATCTTTCTTTTATATATGAAATAACCATAGATGTATGATGTGCCGCCGAAAAGACTCTGGTTTCTACGGCTTAGGTCAAGGTCACTGTGGGGGATCAAACTTTTATCAATTTTGATGTCAATATACATATAGGCAGAGATGGTCGTGTCTGCTCTGAAACTAATATGCATGAAAGCATTATATTTTTGATTTCACATATGAAATAATCATAAATGTAGATTCTATCATGTGTTGCCCTTAAGATCCCTGTTCCTACGCCTTTGTTCAAGGTCACTGCTGGGGTTTAAACTTTTTAAATATTTATGTTATATACATTTAAAATGGTGGTTGTTGTGTCCGCTCTGTAACTTCCATATACATGAACACATGGAAGTTTCAATTTTTATTTTAAAATATTGAGTGACAATAGATGGACAATGATTTGTGAACAAGACCCAGGTTCCTTTGTCTAACTTAAAAGTCACTGCTGGGATTCAAACTTTGTCAGTTTTTACCACCACACTTAACATTTAATAGGTGGTTTATAACTAGAATTCTTCGGGGGCATTTGTCACTTTCTGTGACAGCTCTTGTTTTAAAATGAATTTGCATCCCCCACCTACTAAAAACCAGTCAACACTTTAACACTAGTCCTAAGTAATTTATATACTCCTTATTTTCAGTCAAAAGGTATATAACATCTTACACGAGTTAAAAGTTAATCGCAGATTATTGTGCTATAAGTTTTCATTAAAATGAAATGCTTCAGAAAGAAATTATTTTTTTCTTCTGTAGAAAGAGAAATTAAATAGCATTTCTGAGGCATAATGGTCCTAAATTACCTTTAGCTTTTAAGAAATTCTATGTAAAAGTAGCTATAATATTCATGCAAGAACTGCCATGCTTGACTTTTTTTATTCATAAATCAAAAACGTCAGAAGAATATTGAAATTTAGAATTATGCAAGAAAAACATAATTTTTAGCTCAATTAAAAACAGAACGAAAAAAAAACAACAATATAAATGGAGGTACATAAAGGGATAAACAATGACCACCTGGGGCAGGGCAAATTTTGACCCCAGGGCTTTTATTTGAACAAACTTGGTAGACACGCACTAGAAGATGTTTCATGCTTAATATCTAAGCTCTAGCTATTTGGCTTTTTAAAAGAAGATTTTTTAAAGTTTTTACTATATACAAATTATGAAAATCAATGACCCCCTGGGGCGGGGTCAATTTTACCCCCAGGGCTTTTATTTGAACAAACTTGGTAGACACCCACTAGAAGATGTTTAATGCTTAATATCTAAGCTCTAGCTCTTTCAGTTTTTTTTAAAGATTTTTTAACAGTTTTTACTATATACAAATAAGGCAAATCAATGACCCCCTGGGCAGGGCAAGTTTAGACCCTAGGGCATTTATTTGAACAAACATGGTATACACTGACTAGATGATGTTTCATGCCAAATATTTTAGCTCTAGCTCTTTCGGTTCTCTAAAAGAAGATATTTTTAAGTTTTTTCTTTCTGCTTTGAATTAAATTCTTTTAACAATTTTTAAAGTTGACTACCAAAGGAACATTCCTGTAAAGTTTGGATGCAATTGGCTTAGCTGTTTATGAGGAGATGTCTTTTAAAGTAAAAAGGAGACGTCTTTTAAAGTAAAAGTTTACGGACGGATGGATGTCTGAGCTAACATATGAGAGTTATGAGCTTCATTCCTAAGTTAACCCTTTCCTTCATGAGCATATTATGAATTGCTGTTTTCATTGAAGAGCCTCCTGTTACAAGTTCAAACTGCTATGAAACTTATGATGAACAAGGGTGCCATAGTCACAAAATACGCCCGTTTACAAAAAAGCTTTAGATGGAGATGGGGGCATTATGGAAAAGTGTTATCTAGCAAGCAAGTTTTTATTCTTGGCACTGTGTTGTTAAATGAACCTTAAAACAAATCAATAGGGAAGATATGCACAGAATGTGTGACCTTGACCTTGGTCGCAGGGACCTGAATTTTATGCACGGCACTCAGCCTCACAATGATGAACATTTGTGCCAAATTATATTGAAATCCCTCTATGCATGTAGAAGTTTTGCTCCAGACAAGTGTTTTTCTATGAGCTCTAACTGTGACCTTCACCTTTGACCTAGAGACTTGATTTATGTGCAGGGCACTACGTCTCATGGTGGTGAACAATTCTATAAAAGTAACATTAAAATTCCTCCATGCATGTAGAAAATATGCTCCGGACAACATCTGGATATTTAATCATCTCCAGTGACCTTGACCTTGCAAATATTAACCTAAATTAAATGTGTAACACCTGTAGTCATGATAGTTACCATTTGTGCTACAATCCATCAATAAATGATGACTAAATGGTCCCTATAACCATCTTCAAATTTTTATCTGAACTTTGACCTCTATGTGTAACCTTGACTTTGGTCCCAGGGATCTGAATTTTGCATGCGACACTCAGCCTCACAATGAAAAACATTTGTGCCAAGTTATATTGAAAACCCCCTATGAATGTAGAAGTTTTGCTCCGGACAAGCGTTTTTCAATGAGCTCTAAGTGTGACCTTGACCTTTGACCTGGAGACCTGGATCATGCATGGAGCAATACATATCATGGTGGTGAGCATTTCCATAAAGTATTATAAAAATTCTTCCATACATGTAGGAGATATGCTCCAGACAAAATCTGGATATTTCACCATCTTTAGTGACCTTGACCTTGCATATATTGACCTAAAGTACATGTGTCACAGCCGTAGTCATTATAATGACCATTTGTGTTACAATCCCTCAATAAATGATGATTAAATCGTCCCTATACACATCTTCATATTTTTATCTTTTTTTAAACGGGCGTATAAAAAGTACATGTAATTTAATAACTAAAAAATTCTGATTTAAGATTTTATTCTAGGGAAATACATTTCATTACAATTCTTAATCTTTGAATGAGCTGAACTGATATTTACTTGAAAATTAAAATATAATTAAATTTCTATGAGAAAGTATTTACATTTGATAAGGTAATTACTGTATGATCTTTATGAACAAATACCAAGTCTACAGAACACCATAGTTATCACAGTTAAGTATCTTGACCAATGAATGAAACATGTGTAAATAAATGTTACATTCTTTACAACATACTCAAGTCCAAGAAAGAGGATTATTTCATGCCCTTTGATTAAATTCTATTTTTAGAAAATAGATCAAGGGGAGTAATTGTGTAAGTCATTTATGAACAAAGTAATAACTTTGTTGTCTCCCTTTGATTAAATTCTATTTACAAAATCTGGATATTTCATCATCTTTAGTGACCTTGACCTTGTATATATTGACCTAAATTATATGTATCACAGCCATAGTCTTGATAATGACCATTTGTGTTACAATCCCTCAATAAATGATGACTAAATGGTCCATATACACATCTTCATATTTTTATCTGAACTTTGACCTCTAAGTGTGACCTTGACCTTGGCCGCAAGGACCTGAATCTTGCACGCGACACTCCGCCTCACAATGGTGAACATTTGTGCCAAGTAATATTGAAATCCCTCAATACATGTGGAAGTTTTGCTCCGGACAAGCATTTTTCAATGAGCTCTAAGTGTGACCTTGACCTTTGACCTAGAGACCTGGTTCATGTGCGCGACACTGCTCCTCATAGTGGTGAACATTTATATGAAGTTTCATTAAAATCCCTCCATACATGTAGGAGATATGCTCCGGACAAAATTGGACGCCGCCCGCCCGCCCGCCCGCCAGGGGCGTTCCCATAATACGTCCCGTTTTTCAAACGGGCGTATAAAAATGCTTCAATACTGATGAAACTTGGTTCAAATGTTGACTGGAACATAGCCTCTGTAACAGCATGCTCAATCTTAAATTTCCTGTAACATTGGCAAAAGGGGACGTCTCAAAATTGCCAAAAATCACTTCTCAGCATTGTTTTTTTTCATCAAAATTGATTTTAAAGTGCTGCAACTTCTCAATGGATTGAATGGATTGAAATAGAGTTAAAGGCTTTTCAGCGTTGGTTACACGTTATCTTACGATCGCCCTGAGGCAATTTTTAGCCTGTCACATGTCCAAAATTTTCTTGGCAATGAAGGGGGCAGCAATGACGGGGCTACTGCCCCCTTTAAACCCCTGAAACAGAGGGGGGCACATCCCCCTTCTGGCAACCCCCTGATGTACCTTTTTGATTGGGAACGGCCCCGAAAAAGTGGTCATTTTTTTATTATCATTTCTCAAACAATAAAGTGTTTGGGGCCAAAATAGGGCATTTTTTCACTGTTTGAGGCCTCAAAATGGGGGAGGGGGGTCGAGGATCCTTCAAAACACAGTTATATGAAGTAAAGGGTTAAATAAAGAACAGAAACTCATAAAATTCATATTGTGAGCTATATTTGGTTTTTATGAGCTTATGGACTTATGTCCAGATGTAGTTCAAATGAGCTTATTTTCCTCTTAAATCACAAATGTTGGTAAGGACAGACAAACGCCGGCCGGACACCGGACACAAAGCGATCACAAAAGCTCATCATGTCACTTTGTGACAAGTGAGCTAAAAATCAAATATGTGACCGTCAAGGTCATTTATTTAAAGGTTAAAGTCATATCTGAATTATTCGACATGTCTGTTTGGTAACAAGTGTTGTTTTGTCAACATATGAATCAAATCTGTACATAAATAACAAAATTATGACATTTACTTAACCAAAATCTAATACTTTAACCTTGACGATCAATGTCATTTAGAGCTGAAAATCAAGGTCAATTGAACCTTTAAAAATGTCTTATCAAGAAGGTTTTGTGCAAGTATGAATTTATTACTAAGTTTAGACCAATTATAGCCATATCAGTGAAAATGAAACAATTTGACCTTCAAGGTCAAGGTCTTACATGAGTAAAGGTCAATATGAGTTTGATATACATAATGGTCTTGACTTTAAAGATGTTGCGCCCCAATATGAAGTTAATCCACTGATTAATAACAACAAAAGTTATAGCCAATAACAAACAAGAGCTGGTTTTGGACACAGGAAAGTACACCTCTTGTAGTTTCAGAGTTATGTCCCTGGAAAAAGTTCAAAGTGCAATAATTCCAAAATTAGGAAAGGCAGAGTTACTGTTCTTTCCACTGCACTTCTAATCACTGTTATCTATCAACTTACAAAGTTTCTTGTTGATATCTCTTATGGTTTCCGAGTTATGTTCCGGACAAATTCAAAAAGTAAAAATAAACAAATGGCAATAACTCCAGAATTAGGCAAGTCAGAGTTATAATTCTTGTGCACTATACATCTATCCATTGAGATACATCTACCTACAAAGTTTCATGTTGATATCTCTTATAGTTTTACAGTTATGTCCAGTAAAAGATTTTTCTATAAGGGGAGATAATTAAAAAATGAGGCTTTACAGAGTTATGGTTTTTTTTGCACTGCACTTCTACTTAATGAGATCTATCTACCTACAATGTTTCATCTTGATATCTCTTATAATTTTAGAGTTATGTTCCGAACAAAGTTCAGTGTTAAAATTAACAAAGGGCAATAACTCCAAAATTAGGACAAAAAGAGTTTTAGTTCTTATGCACTGCACATCTACCCATTGAGATCTATTCACCTACAAAGTTTCATGTTGATATCTCTTATAGTTTTAGAGTTATGCCCCGGACAAGATTTTTCTATAAGGGGAGATAATTCAAAAACCGGGCAAAATAGAGTTATGGTTCTTTGACACTGCACTCCCCCTCAATGCCCTCTACCACTGTATGACGTTTAAACAAATTATCTCAAAGGGTTTTCAAGTTATGCTCCGGACAAGAAAACGGACGGACAGACGGACGTTCTAACAGGAGAATAATTATGTGGCTACTCTATTGTTCTCTCTATTGTTCTTTTTAGCCACACAAAAGAAAATAGCCACATAAAAGCATTACGGAATGAATGACATCAAAGAGAAAGAACAGTTACCTATTGTGCCTCTAGCCACATAATTACTCTCCTGTGAGTGCGGACGGACGGACAGAAATCAAATCCTTACAAAAATAACAAAGTAATAACAATTTAACCAAAATTTAATTATCTAACCTTGATTGTAAAGGTCATTTAAAACTTAAGGTGGGTTCAACCTGATAGAAGGTCTTGTCTAATATTATGTTTTGACAAAGTGTAAGGATAATCCATTTCTTAAATACCAAGTTACAGTCAATTACAGCAAAAATCAGTGAAAATTCAATGATATAACCCTTACAAGGTCAAGGTTATTAAAAGAGCTAAAGTCAATTTGAATTTGATATCCAGTTAAACTTCGTTCGCTCGAACTCGGATCGCTCGAACACCTCCCTTCGCTCGAAATCATCGTCCGGTCCCGGCGAATTCCCTATATAACATATATTGTTCTACCTCGGATCGCTCGAACACTGATCGCTCGAACTCTCGAACAGGTTGTTCGGTCCCTCCAATAGAATTTATAGTGAAAATCACACGTTTTCGGTCGAACACAAAAAAAAATCAAAAGCTGTGAACGATCCGCTAATTAGTGACAGTCGGCGTCTCGTGTTTTTAACACCTTGTGATAAAGGGCAATTAAGGTTGAATTATACAAAAAAGACAGGTGATATTCGCTCATCGATTTGTTTGTTTTGTTTACCGACCGT
This sequence comes from Ruditapes philippinarum, assembly GCF_026571515.1. Lineage (NCBI taxonomy): Eukaryota > Metazoa > Mollusca > Bivalvia > Venerida > Veneridae > Ruditapes > Ruditapes philippinarum. The sequence goes on along the minus strand of NW_026866265.1, from coordinate 10,236 downwards.
TTTTATTTAAGATGCAAACAAAACGCATATTAATGGTAATTAATGATATTAAAAGAAATGAGTGAGATGTGCTGAAACATGTGATAGAGACATTATTGAGGACTTAGTTTCGGCACGGAACTCAATTGAAAGTGATCCAACAGAAACGGAAGAAGATGATGAACTGGGGAAGCTATGAAAGCTTGTGAAATATTAAGAACTTTTAAATGACTTTTCCCGATAATTGTGTATTGACATGTGCTATAATATCTTGCTCTATTAATAGATTGATACTTGTGTGTGCTATTTTTAGATTGTGATCCATGATAAATGAACAGACTTGCCTGTGCTATTTTTAGATTGTGATTCACGATAAATGTAAACTATGTATTATATTGTGTATAACAAAATAAGATAAAGAAGACTGTATTATTTTTATTGAATTCATCGATCATTGTTACAATGTAACAACAATACAGATGGATAAAAACAAAGGTAACATTCAAACAGGTATATGCCTCTGTGTACGATCTTATTTTTCAACCTCGGTTGGCTCGAACTACCGATCTCTCGAACAAATTTTCACAGGCCCTCCGAGTTCGAGCGAACGAAGTTCGACTGTACATGAATGTCTTATCCTAAAGAATGTTCAGTTACAATATGTAGACAATCCATTCAAACAAAGTTATAGCCAGTTACAGGAAAAATTGAAAATTTCAATGACTTCACCTTCAAAGTCAATGTCATTTATGAGTAATGGTCAGGTTCTTTCCAGTCAATTTGAAGGTCTATCCTTAAAGATTATTATATTCAAATTTTAAGACAATCCATTATAAAACAAGACAAGAAACATGGCAATGCCACGAAACCAGGTTTTCAATTATCACCATTGTAGATAAATATGTTGTAGTTGAAATACAAATACCAGCAACAAACAATGTAACTATGTGCAATGTAAATCATGAATAATGTTGGAGGAATTGCCCACAGAAGAAATTGTTCACTATATAATCTGTATAAGGAAAAAAACGAAGGGCCATAATTAGGTCAAATATAATACAATCACATAATCCTGACAATATGCCCCAAGGCACTCGATGACAAAGCTTCTGTGAAAGTTTGGTCAAAATCCGTTGAAAAATGTAGGAGTTGCGCACAGAAGAAATTGTTCACTATGTATTCTATATAAGGAAAAAAAACAAAGGGCCATAATTATGGCAACTTTTATCCAATTAAAAAAAAACCTGACAATATGCGCCAGGGCACTTGATGACAAAGCTTCTGTGAAAGTTTGGTCAAAATCCCTAGAGAAATGTAGGAGGAGTTGCGCACAGAAGGAATTGTTCACTATATATTCTGTATAAGGAAAAAAACAAAGGGCCATAATTAGGTAAAAATTATCCAATTACAAAAGCCCGACAATATGCGCTAGGGCACTTGATGACAAAGCTTCTGTGAAAGTTTGGTCAAAATCCGTTGAGAAATGTAGGAGTTGCGCACAGAAGAAATTGTTCACTATATATTCTATATAAGGAGAAACAAGATTGCATTTGAGAAAAATGCTATGCCACCGCATTAATACAACACTAAATAGTAGTGTAGGAACAGATTTTCTTTGTTTCTAAACAATTTTGAAGATTGCCATAATGCATATATCCCTGACCTATCTAATTCTTATTATCAGATTAGTGGTTTAATCTGTTGTTAACTCAAAAAAAGATCAGAGTAGGACTCGAGTCTAGTGAATTTGGTGGTGAAGGTCATATTTCACACAGCCTAAATTTCATGACTACATCAAAGGACAACACAGTAAGACACTTTGTCAAAATCTAGGTCAGCTGAAATCAAAGTTCACTTTACATCTTAATCTGTGCACATGGTTCAAATTTCATAGCTGTACATCAAAGGACAAGAAAGTAGGTCACATCATCAAAATCTAGGTCACCTGATATCAAAGTTCAATTTTACAACTAAAACTGTGCACATGGTCAAAATTTCATTGCTGTACATCAAAGGACAAGAAAGTAGGTCACTGTCCCCTTGGGCAAGGCAAAATTTTGGACCCAAGGATGTAATTCATAACAAACTTGACACAGTCAACCAAACAACATTTCAAGTCAAATATCTATGTTGTAGCTTTCTCCCATTCAGAAAACATTTGTTTTATTTTCTGTTTTTACTATGTGTACATAATGAGAATCACTGCCCCCGGGCAGGGCCAATTTTGACACAAGGGAAAAATTTGAACAACTTTTGTAGAGGACCTATAGATGATATTATATAGCAAACATCAAAGCTCTATGCCTTTTACCTTCAGACAAAAATATTTTTTATTTTTTTACTATATGTACATAATGAAAATCAATGATCCCCGGGGCGGGACCAATTTTGACCCCAGGGCTATAATTTGAACAATCTTGCGCAAAGTCTCATGCCATATATTTAACCTCTATCATTTGTCAATTCAGAGAAGATTTTTCAATTCAGAGAAGAAGATTTTTCAGATTTTTACTTTATACATATATCACCTCTGGGGCAGGGCAATTTTAACACTAGGGGCAAAATTAAAACAACTTTAGTAGAGGACCCATAGATGATATTATATACCAAATATCAAAGCTCTAAGCCTTGTACCTTCAGACAAGAAGATTTTTTTAATTTTTTTACTATATGTACATAGTGAAAATTAATGACCCCTGGGGGTGGGGCCAGGCCAATTTTGACACCAGGGCTATAATCTTGCTAGAGGTTCACTACATAATGTTTCATGAAAAATATTTTAACTTTAGCCTTTGTAAATTTAGAGAAGATGATTTTTTAAGTTTTTACTATATACATATAAGGAAAACCAATGACCCCCGGGGCGGGCCGATTTTTACCCCGAGCTATAATTTGATCAATCTGGGTAGAGGTCTACCAGACAATGCCTTATGCAAAATATCTAAGCTCTAGGCCTTTTGGGTCTTTACAAGAAGGATTTTAAGTTTTTACTATATGTACATATAGTGAAAATCAATGACCCCAGGGACAGGGCCGATTTTGACCCCAGGGCTATAATTTGAACAATCTTGGTAGAGGTCCACCAGACAATGCCTTATGAAAATATCTAAGCTCTAGGCCTTTAGGGTCTTTACAGGACGGTATTTTATGTTTTTACTATATGTAAATATAGTGAAAATCAATAACCACCCCCGGGGCGGAGCCGTTTTTTAAACCCAAGGGCTATAATTTGAAAATCTTGGTAGAGGTCTACCAGACAATGCCTTATGCAAAATATCTAAGCTCTAGGCTTTTTGGATCTTTACAAGAAGATTTTTAAAATTTATTCTTATAATTCCTTTTGGTTGCCATGGCAACCAGATTTTTGCATGGAATGAAATTCTTTGAACAACTTTGGAAGCCCTTCACCCAAGGATCAATCCTGCCAAGTTTGGTTGAAATAAGACTTGTGGTTTTTCACAAGAAGATTTTTTAAGTTCACTATATAATCTATATAACACACACACACACACACACACACAAACACACACACACACATACATACACACAGGTGAATCGCTATATGCGCCAGGGCACTTGATGACAAAGCTTCTGTGAAAGTTTGATCAAAATCCGTTGAGAAATGTAGGAGGAGTTGCGCACAGAAGAAATTGTTTACGCCCCCCCGCCCGCCAATCCGCCGCCCGCCCGCCCGCCGACATACCTCAATCTAATAACCAGTTTTTTTCCTTCGGAAAACCTGGTTAAAAAGCATTGATGCAAAGCATCAAAGGCGACGCCAAAGAAATTTGATCAAGTTTTGCACCTAAATACGTAACAAAAGATGTGAACTTTATAGCAGTACCATTACATTTGACCTGGAGGCTAGGCCCAGTGTAAGTTGAAACTTAAACCAAGAAGAATAGACTCTGACTTTCCAAGATACTGAGACAATTTATAGTCAATTAACCAATCTTATAAGACTCATGGCATAAAAGAGAATTTCTCCAGATTTATTTTACCAGATACAAGGATACCTGAATCATCAGCATGTAATAAAAGCTTATTGCTTAGGGTCGCAGACATGTCATTGACATATATTAGACATAAAAGAGGACCTAAAATGAACCTCAGGGGGACACCATAGGTAGTCAGAGCAGTAGAAGAATGAGTACCAGCCACATACACCAGATGCTGTCTATAAGAGATAAGACTTGAACCATGTAAGAATGTCATTACCTATGGCAGATGCTTGAAGTTTCATGAAGAAGAAGAAGAACTTCTTCATGTGCAGTATAGTGTGATCAACTGTATCAAATGCCTTTTGTAGATCTAAAAGTATCATGCAATACTGCCTTTGTCCATTTCAAATTTAATAAAATCTGTTAAATAAATCAAACATGTGTCAGTTGAAAAACCACTTCTAAACCCTGACTGAAACTGCCTGACATGACTCAAACCCATGACTGTCAGAAAACCAACTGAGCTATCTGGCCGGCTACACATTTTCTCTTTAATAATGAAACAGTTCTAAACCACAACATATTTCCCTACTATATTGATTTGTGTCCTTGAATTTCTGATGTTTACAGATCATAGTGAATTAAACTCAGGGTTGTATGCAGTCACGGGTTGAGAAAAACTTTCAGCTTGACCAGAACTCGAACCTGTGACCCACAGAATAATGTACCTCGGCTGTAGCTATTGAGCTATCTGGCCGCTTACTCATTTTCTCCCCTAAATAGTGAACAGTTCTAACCCGTGACAGATACTTTTAGATCTTTAAATTAACAGGTAGATTAATTAAACAGATAAGAAAATAAAACCTTACATACTCATAGTCATTATCAAAATAACAATTTATATATTGTATAAAAGGGCTTAGACAGTTATTGGTTGTGCCATTATTTATAACAGTTAAATTTGAAAGTGATTATAACAATATCTATTTTTTGTACAGATAAAAAAACTAACCTTTTTTTCTTTCATAAGAAATGTTGTGAAGACTGATTTGTATTTTGCATCAGGGGCACCAGGCGAAAACATGAAAATGCAACAAACGAACAACTTTGTGATAGATTGTATTTTCATGTTTTCATCTGGCGCCCGGTTACTTTTTGTACTTTGTTGGCTTTCATGTGGCACATAAATCACCCATTATAAAATTTAGTGCACAAGTCTTTAAATTCAGAAATACACATTATATCCATATACTAAGATACACATGCATGCACATTACATTAATAATTCCCAGTTTCCATTAAAAACAAATATAACATCCTATTAAGTTATTAACATTGGTACTTGGATGTAATTCATAATTTTGTAGAAAGAATACTATAATGTATAGTATAAAAGTAAAAAAAATCTCAAATAGTCTATATCATATAATAAAGATTGAGTTGTGTGAGTGTTTACACATTAAATGCATATCTCTTACAGTAACAAATACTGTCCCTCTTTAAACCTTCCATTAGGCTTAACTGTATAACTAACTGCATATATTTCAAGTGATTAAAATTGATAACTTCTGGATGTTATCCTTTCTCTGTTTTAATATATGGACATGAGCACTTATATGAATAGCCTTTCATTTTTAATAAAAGGTTATTTTATTAACAATTTATGATGTTGATATCTTCAGAAATGAAAAAGTTATAGTGAAAAATATTTTACTGCACCAAAACTTTAATCTGAAATCTGGACGCCGACGCCACCATCGACGCCGGGGTGAGTAGGACAGCTCTCAATATACTTCGTATAGTCGAGCTTAAAACCGGGCAAAATATTGTTCTTGTGCACTGCACATTTTCCCATTGAGATCTGTTTACCTACATTGTTTCATGTTGATATCTCTTATAATTTTAGAGTGATGTTCTGTTCAAAGTGTTAAAATTAACAAAGGGCAATAACTCCAAAATTAGGCAAAAAAGAGTTATGGTTCTTGTGCACTGCACATCTACCCATTGAGATCTATTTACCTACAAAGTTTCATGTTGATATCTCTTATAGTTATAGACTTATGTCCCGGACAAGGTTTTTCTAAAGGGGAGATAATTCAAAAATGGGCAAAATAGTTATGGTTCTTAGACACTGCACTCCCCCTCAATGCCCTCTATCACTGTATGAAGTTTAAACATATTATATCCAAGGATTTTCAAAATATGCTCCAGACAAGACAACAGACGGACAAGGTGGCGACTATATATGCTCTCCCTTTGGGGAGCATAAAAACTTAAAGTAAATATATCTCATGTGATTATCAAGCAACACCAGGTCACGGAAGTTCTCAATTGAAACTTTAATTTCAACTGTTTATTTTCAAATACAACAATGGAAATATGAATGATAACAATTAGAGCATTTCATCACACATAACAAAAGTTGACCGAAAATCATCTTTGCAACCAGAACTGGTATGAACAAGAGCCACCGCAAAAAAAGCAAACAAAGAAATGTTTGAACAAAATATTAACGTTTCCTTTTTATAAAATTAATCATTCTGTCTTGTCACATTAGTTTTGTCTATATATTTTATATATATAAATTTACTGATTTATATATATATAAATAGAGACACGCAATTCGGAGTCACATGGTGGTGTCACGTGGTGGAGTCGCGTGGTGGAGTCAATTGGTGCAGTCAAGTGGTGCAGTCACATGGTGGTGTCATGTGGTGGTGTCACGTGGAAGTCATGTGGCGTCACATGGTGGAGTCATGTGGTGGAGTCACGTGACGGTGTCATGTGGTGGAGTCACGTGGAAGTCACAAAGCGGAGACACGTGGTAGAGTCACGTGGTGGAGTCACGTGGTGAAGTCACAATAAACAACAAGGTCTTGTCTTTAAGTATGTTCTGTTATAATATGAAGTTGATCCCTTCAATAATAGCAAAGAAACAGCCAGTAAAACAAAGTCAAGGTCATTGATGAGTGAAGGTCAATAATAGCCAAAAACATGAACATTTCAATAATTTGACATTCAAAGTCAAGGTCATTTATGAGTGAAGGTCAAGGTCTGTCGGGTTATTTTTAAGAGTTATCCTTGAAGATTATTATGTTCAAGTTTGAAGACAATCCATTCAAAAATAACAAAGTACAGCCAATAATAGCCAAAAACATGAAAATTTCAATAATTTGACCTTCAAAGTTAAGGTCATTTATGAGTGAAGGTCAAGGTCTGTCAGTTTATTTTTAAGGGATATCCTTGAAGATTATTATGTTCAAGTTTGAAGACAATCCATCCAAAAATAACAAAGTTACAGCCAATAACAGCATGAACAAGCAAAATTTGGACTTTTAACCTTGAAGGTCAAGGTCATTTATTGATGAAGGTCAAGGTTAGTGTGGTCTACTGAAAGGTCTTGTCCCAAGGGTTGTTGTGGCCAAGTATGAAGATAATACACCAAGAAATTAACAAGAGGGCCATGATGGCCCTGAGGTCGCTCACCTGTATATAGGGCCCCGGAGCGGGGCCAGTTTAAACCCCAGGGATTTTATTTGAACAAACTTGGAAGACACTCATTAGAAGTTGTTTCACAATGTTAAGTTTTTATTTCACAATGTTAAGTTTTTACTACACACATATAATGAAATAATGATCTCTCCTCCCCCCCTCCCCTGGCAGGGCCAATTTTCACCCGAGGGCTTTTATTTGAACAAACTTGGTGGACATCCATAAGAAGATATTTCATGCTAATCATCTAAGCTCAAGCCTCTTTGGGTTTTTTCAAAGAAGATTTTTAAGTTTTTAGTATACACATATAGTTAAAAACAATGACACCCCTGGGGCGGGGCCAGTTTTGACCCCAAGGCTTTTATTCGAACAAACTTTGTAGACACTTACTAGAAGATGTTTCATGCTTAATATCTAAACTCTAGCTATTTAGGTTTTTTCAAAGAAGATTTTTTAAATTTTTACTATATGCAAATAGGGAAAATCAATGACCCCCCCCCCAGGGCGGGGCCAATTTGACCCCAGGGCTTTTATTTGAACAAACTTTGTAGACACTCACTAGAAGATGTTTAATGCCTCACATCTAAACTCTAGCTATTTGGGTTTTTTCAAAGAAGCTTTTTTAAGTTTTTACTATATGCATATAGGGAAAATCAATGACCCCCTGGGGCGGGGCCAATTTTGACTCCAGGGCTTTTATTTGAACAAACTTGGTAGACACTCATTAGAACATGTTTCATGCTGAATATCTTAGCTCTAGCTCTTTGGGTTCTTTAAAAAAGAAGTTTTTTTAAGTTTTTACAATATACAAATAGGGAAAATCAATGACCCCCCGGGGCGGGGCCAATTTTGACCCTAGGGCTTTTATTTGAACAAACTTGGTAGACACCCATTAGAAAATGGTTCATGCTAAATATCTTAGCTCTAGCTCTTTGGGTTCTTTAAAAGAAGATTTTTTCAGTTTTTACTATATGCATATAGGGAAAAACAATGACCCCCCGGGGCGGGGCCAATTTTGACCCAAGGGATTTAATTTGAACAAACTTGGTAGACACTCACTAGAAGATGTTTCATGCCAAATATCTTAGCTCTAGCTCTTATGATTTTTTAAAAGAAGATATTTAAAGTTTTTTCTTTCGGTTGCCATGCTTACACAAAATGCTGAATTTCAATATTTAAAATAGAGACATGAATACTAGGCATATAATTATGCTGTCAAAATCTTGTTTTTTGAGATCTATTTGTTGTCATACTTGTACAAATCAATAATACTCTTGCATGACTATAACGCAAACATTATATTTTACTTGGGATCAAATTTATGTCCTTGCTCAAATTATTGGCGAGGTGTCATGGGCCATTTAAGAGGATAAAACACTATAGAATACAATAAGGCCATTTCCGGAAAGGAAACAAGATCTATAGGTGATATTAAGCTCTTCACAAATTTTATTCAAATGAAGGAGTAAAAATTTGATAATGCAGACAACAAAATGAAATTGACAGACAACAAACAGCCATGGTTTCTGATAGTTTTTACAGTACAGCATGCTCAAGCGAGCTTGAAAGGTGGACAATTTACAAAGAAATTCATACCTGAGGGTATTCTGAGGCATTTTTCTTGTACTTTTAAATATCTTTTTGGTCCTGAACATACTTCATAAAAACTTCACATACAAGGCTATGAGCATGCTCTGTCTGGCATACAATTGTCACTTCCTTTTGAAATGAGTCCATTTCAATCACTTTTTGCTTACAATATTCTAGGTAGCTCTTCAGGAAACAATTTGCAGCAAATTTGATCTCATCATCATTGTTTGATTCTGTAGAAAAAGAAAATAACAGCTGGTTAATTTGGCTTAGAAACTATACAGCAGCTTCTTTTAAACAAAATGTGATATAAAAAGAAAGTAAGTCATGAAAACCTTTATGCTCCAACATGCATATATAAAATCTTTTATCATATGGATTCAGTTTTTCCATAACTACTAAGTATTTACACCACATTCAATTTTCAGCGGTCAATTGATATATATTTTGTAATGAAAGGTATCCAGCAACAAAGTGAAGCAGTCCAACTTATTATAAAACCAAGGTAATATTTATTAAATCATATTTCCTATGTATTAGCACACATTTTTTAAAATGTTGATTAAAACTAAAATTAAAGTCCATAGGACACAGGTGCCCCACACTTCACTATTTTGTCAATATTATGACTCTAGGTCAAATATTTTTTGGGCTACATGTGCCAAAAGTTAAAAACTCAAAATCTTTTACTAAGAAAAGGGCAAGAACTTTAAAAATACTGAATAAATCCACAGGCTTACCCCAAAGTGAATAACTACAAATGCTGACCAACATTCTTGTAAATTTTCAGGCCTACAGGTCAAATACTTGTTGAGCAACACATGAACAAGTTGAAAAATGCAAATTTATACTAAGTCAAGGGCAATAATTCTAACAAAACTGAACAAAATTCACATGCAAAATCCCAGGTGCATAGCTTCACAGTGATGTTGATCATTACTCCTGTGAAGTTGGTTGATTCTAACTCAAGCACATAACGAACAAATAACATAACATAATGAAACAGTTTTTACAAAGTCAAGGGCAATAACTCTAAAAATACTTGATAAATCCACAAGCTAAAAACCCAAGGTGAACATACATGCGATCAACATTCCTGTTAATTATATAAGTTTCAAGACTCTAGTTTAAATACTTTTGAGCTACCCACCACACAAAGTGAAAATTGCAAATTTTCACTAACTCAAAAGGGCAATAAATTCACAAGCGAAACCGAGGTGCACAACTACACATG
>NW_026866264.1:0-84554 GCF_026571515.1 Ruditapes philippinarum | reverse complement strand
AACAATGTCAAATATTTATTGCATTTATTATAAGAAAATATATTAAAAACATCCTGAAATAACAAATAATTACATATAAAAAGGAATATATGTGCTGGTCCGAAGTGTCTCCATCATGGTCCGAAATGACCATCACATGGTCCGAAATGTCCCAAAATCTGGTCCGAAATGACCAAAAAATCTGGTCCGAAGTGTCTGGTCCGAAACGTCCGTGGTCCGAAATGTCCGTAATTCAATCCTAGATATCCTTGTTATGTGTGTTCCAAGAATTGTTCGGATAAATGTATCTTCTGTGAGGTATAGATTGTCATATTTTTTTTATTACATTCATTATAAGATAAATGAAATAAATGAAATCCAGAAATGTGTTTATTTTTATTGATATGAAAATTACAGGTTTATGTTACAATATGATTTAATCACAATGTTTTTATGAATGCATTCAGCACACAGCACTTAAATAATTTCAGTCCACCTTGTTGTAAACCTGGATGCACTTTATCGTCGTTCGTAATGTCTATCGAATTTTTAGTCTTTTCCCTATTCTGAATGAAATCTTCTCTGTAGTAATTTTTCAATTTCGAGTTGACCGAATTTCTCATCTTGTTGAAAATGGACCGATTGAGTCCAGTCCAGTGCGGGAATTTTCCACGCTCTATAATGCTAGCAACAAATACACGCTGCACACCAGCTTTGTACATTTTGTCTACAATGTCGATTATCTCTAAATACACAGTATGTGGATTACAGTTGGCGTTAAATGAATTTCCTCTCAAATTCAGGAACACATATCTGAAATGAAAATAAAATATATATAAGGATCAGCAACAAAAAATAATAAAAACGCAACAAAATCCCTGTATTTTAAAGACATGATTTTTTTTAAGTATTTTGAACTTTATGTAAATCTTACCGAATATGTCTTATTTAAATAATAACAGTTTTTTTTAACAAAATGTATTGAAAGCTGCGTTATGGAATAAGTACAGTACAGATAACGAGGAATATGCAAAATTTCTCTGAGTATCAAGTAATCTCAAAAAGCGTGACTCCGAGTGGATTATAAATTTCTTGTACACAAAAGAGTGACTCGGCGTCGATAACGAGTGACAATTAGGTCCGTGGGACTCCGTGAATCTCCAAGCCAAAAGAGTGACTCCGAGTAATGGTTTGCTAGATATTTATTCATTTATTAATATATTTTTATGCTCTATCTCTAAACAAATATCATTGAACGCATGTATTATTCATTCAAGATAAAAATGTTGTCGAATACTCTTCGTTCATGATGTAAAGTATCACAAGTGAAAACAAAAGTAGACAACTTGATTCATTAATATCAAAAGGAAAGAATAACCGATGATTTCCCACACCGATAAGTGTCATATTTATCAGTTCATAAACATGTAAACATACCGCGAGGTCAGTGTATTAGACTGTGTCACTGTTCATATCAATTTTTCATTCAGGGGAGAAGTTACGATCTAAACCAGTCAATGACCCACAAAAAAGTAGACTGTGTCGCTGTGTTTTGAGATAAGAAGTGATAAAACGGAAGTTCTAGATGGAAAACCAAATGTGTACTTTTCCATTCTTAAAATAGAAAATGCTAAATTTAGACTGGAGATTCCAAGTCATACTTTTCGTAAGTTTGAGCCAATCGTGATTTTCTTGAGCCAATTTAATTATATTGGAGCCAATTTGCTAATTGGCTCCTGCCAGCGTGAGCCCTGATGGTTAATTGAAAACAACAACCGTAACAAGAGCTGTCGGTAGGACAGCAACGCTTGACTATTCTTAGTGCTTGATAGTAAAAAAAGCCTTGATTATAAGGTAAAATTTTCTAAGTAATGCAATAGGCAAAATTTTTCTTTAAATCCATATTACAGTTATAGGCCTTGGAGAGAGTCCTATTATGCTCTCAAAGAAGAGAATAAAATTTCAACATGTTTCAAAGCCTTATGTCAATGAATTTTGAAAATATTTGAGGTATTACAAAAACTTTAACGTAAATTCTAAGTTGAATAAGGGGCATAATTCTGTCAGAATGCTTGATAGAGTTACCTCCTTCTGTCTACATGTTGGGGTCATGATGGTGAACAAGTGTGCAAAGTTTCAAAGCCATATGTCAATGGACTTTAAAAATATTTGAGGTATTACAAAAACTATAACAGAAATTCTAAGTCGAAAAAGGGGCATAATTCTGTCAAAATGCTTGATAGAGTTACCTCCTCCTGTCTACAGGTTGGGGTCATGATGGTGAACAAATGTGCAAAGTTTCAAAGCCATATGTCAATGGACTTTAAAAATATTTGAGGTATTACAAAAACTTTATCAGAATTTCTAAGTCGAAAAAGGGGCATAATTCTGTCAAAATGCTTGATAGAGTTACCTCCTCCTGTCTACAGGTTGGGGTCATGATGGTGAACAAATGTGCAAAGTTTCAAAGCCATATGTCAATGGACTTTAAAAATATTTGAGGTATTACAAAAACTTTATCAGAATTTCTAAGTCGAAAAAGGGGCATAATTCTGTCAAAATGCTTGATAGAGTTACCTCCTCCTGTCTACAGGTTGGGGTAATGATGGTGAACAAGTGTGCAAAGTTTCAAAGCCATATGTCTATGGACTTTGAAAATATTTAAACTATTACAAAAACTTTAACATAAGTGGTTACGCCGACGCCGACGCTCGGGTGACTACAATAGCTCTACTTATTCTTATCGAATAGTCGAGCTAAAAATCATCTTTATTTTCGAATCGCAATATAAAATGAAATGTAAAATGTGATTGCACTTGCATTTATTTACACCAGCTAGACACCGACATGGAGTTACGCGGTAATTCTCTCTCTGAGTCACGCGCTCTTATTTTCGTCTAGGAGTCACTCTCATCACACGTTTCTCACGCGGAGTCACTCGTTTTTATGGACAAATACTCTCGCGGAGTTGCGAGTGGATTCCTCGATCCTCCGAGGATTTTGCATATTCCTCGTTATCTGTACTGTAAATCTGGTCATTAAAAAAACTGCCAGTATTTTATATGATATTGTATATTCATAGTGTGTTCTTTTATAATTATTATCAATTAAGAGTATGGCTATTTTATTCTTACCTTGGACGATATGCTAGTAATTGTTCAAAAGCATCTTGGAATTTCTTTCTGGTAGACATGCCAGGAACACCAAAGAACTTGCATTGTCTGTTGATTTCTAGTTTGCCATGAGTATATCTTTCTAATCTGGAAATATAACTATCGCCAAATACTGCGTATTTCATTTTTCTGTTTTTATTGTAATGTCCGTCTTGCAGTGTATTATATATACTATGTTTTCATAACAACATTATTTACTCAAAAAAGCTGTCCATGATAATAAGATCGTAAATGATTGCCATGTTATTGTTAATCATTAATTATTATAAGCGTGTGTTTGTTTAAAAAAGGTAAAAAAAGTCTTAGACAATTAAATAAAGCATATTGACCTTAAAAAAGGAATTGTGCCAGTTTTTCATAAAAAAAAATTCTCCGTTGCGCCAGGATATTTCCATTTCGCCAGGCATATAACATTCAGTGCAATTAAACATGTACAATTTATAAAAAAATTAAATCATACTTACTTAATAGTGGTAAAAAATATTTATAAAAAATCAAATAAAGCATATTGACCTTAAAAAAAGGAATTGTGCCGGTTTTTCATAAAAAAAACTCTCCGTTGCGCAAGGATATTTCCATTTCGCCAGGCATATAACATTCAGTGCAATTAAACATGTACAATTTATAAAAAAAATTAAATCATACTTACTTAATAGTGGTAAAAAATCGTTTTAGACAATTAAATAAAGCATATTGACCTTAAAAAAAGGAATTGTGTCAGTTTTTCTAAAAAAATATCTCCGTTGCGCCCGTTGCGTCCGTTGCGCCAAAAAATCTCCATTGCGTATTTTAGTGGTACCCGTTAAAGGGTAATAATTTGATAAGCATTGCACACACATTCAAAATATCATGTTGGGTCCAAATCTTTAGCAATATTACTGGTTTTTATACTTAAAACACATTTATGTGAATAGCGTCATTAAAACTTTGAATTTTCTTCAAAAAATGCTATGTTTTGTATGAAATTAATGTGAAAAACACTTGCATACAAAAGAATTTTTTTATGTAAGTATTGTTTGTAATATCTGGACATTCCCGGTACAAAGTACCTCCCGGTATAAAGTACCCTGAGGATAATGCTCATTTGTTTCACAGACAGTTGGGGTTATGTGCGTGGCTCCCCTCCTTGATCCGCACTTGTATACACCTTGTGTAATTTTATCGTGCAAACCGTACGTCCAAATATATTTGCATATTATTACGACCTGGTCACGTACCTTGAACATAAAACTTGTTTTCCGCTATTTTAACGTTTAAAAAAGTACCTAAAATATCATAATTTCATAAAGATAACAACGTACGCTTTCCTTTGATGTGAGACGACTGGAATGAGTTTCGGCACTGTTTTGCGCTCTCATTTTCATGCGGAGAACCAAAACCCCGCAACGGTTACTTCCCTTAATCAGTACAGAAACCAAATCAAGAAGACTGACGGAAAGGGCCGAGTAGTTGCGATTGAATTTCTTTTTCCCAGCGATTTTCCCGCTGTAATTTACGGGAAACATTCCAGTCGTCAAGAATTCGGAAAGAAGCATGTGACACGGTTAGGAAAATGTAATTAAAAGTGCAAAGCTTGGAAGAAAGGTACGATCTGAAAATAACATGCATTTATTTATTAAAAGAATATATGCATAGACTGATTTACACCAGAAATAAATGGCATGCGTTAACATATATACCTGAAATATATGTTGGTCAGTTGTGTTTACATTTCGAAGCTTGGTATTGTAGCCAAGGAAATTGAGAATTAAGCCATAAAGTATTAAAATCAAAAGGTGATAATATTTCCTTATTGACCACTATGACATGTTTATATTAGAGTTGTAAAATTTATCAGATAAGAAATTCTTTTAATGATTATTAAAAATGTAAGTTTTTTTATGAATATTGAAATTATTGAAATTATTAATGTTTTTTATAATTAATTTTCTAAAAGCATTTTGACTAGGAAATGCTATGTTACAGTATCTTCAGGAAATTGAAGCGTTGGTAAAAAATTGACTTTTTTAAAACGTTATGAAATTCGGTTGAAACTTGTTCACGTGTTAGACACTTAACCGTCTCATACTAATATAAGCAAAAATTGAAAACTTATTCTTGTAATAGATAATACTTTTACTTTTTTATATTCAGGGGAGGAGAAGGGCGGGGTCTATACTCCAAGTGTCTGTGATTTGTTTGTGAAATTTTACTGTTTATAATTTAAAACTGCATGATGCCCATATCATATGGGCCTAGTTGAAATAAAAAACTTGAAACTTCAAATGGAAAGGCAACACCCATTTATTAAGCATTTGTAAATCATGTTTGTTATCTGAAATCATAATTTTGATGAATACTTTATTAAACAGATTTTATTAGGATACAGAAAATTACAGTAGATCTATGATAATTTTCCAAAAGGTGTTCAGCGAAAACGAAAGTATAAATTATAAACCAATTATTTCGTTCTAAATTATTTCGAATTCAGATCTGAATCTAACCAGTTTCTAATCTCAATTCAACCAATATATAACAATAATGTACATGTAACTAAAATGTGTCCATAATCTGACCAAATTCAGACATTCCGAAAAGTAACAGGTAAATCTGTTCTTATTTTATTAAATCTATATACATGTATATAATATAAACAATAAATACAAGTTGTGGCCTCCCATTACCAGCACGGGTTCGTAAATTGCATTCACACGTGTAATCTGTATAAAATATCCTCCATTGATTCCATCAAAGTTATTGTAGAAGTTAATATATGAATCAGGAATCATCGATCCTTGGGGGAAATTTTAGGGAAAGGTGACTTCCTCGCGATAATTAGGGAGAAGGGAAACAACCCAATGTGTATGCATTAACGAATTATGGACAGGGTGGACCGTACCAGGGCGGACCGTATGTTTGGACGGGGCGGACCATATTTTGGGACAGGGTGGACCGTTTATACCGGGAATAAACTTTAACCTTTACTTAATGCAGTTTATTGATTAAAAATATTTTTTAGGATATTATTAATAACCACATTGAGTTGGATATTATGCAGGTGATAATTGACCAATATTACATGCCATTGTTTGTTAAATATAAGATGGAAAGCCGCTAAAATTGAAATTCTTTATTAAACAATATGATACAGAAAATACTTGTTATTCACATCTGATATTGTGAAACACAATACAACACAATAACGTAAAATTTTTCTTTAACGAAGTGCTTGTTTGAGGGGAAGGATTGCTATTTTGTTTATAGTCTGTAGAAATACACATAGACAGTATAAGTCAAAATATATCCTTTATTGACAGTCCAAGAAATTATGTTACAAATACAATGTATAATAATAAGAATTCTCAATACATGTACATCAATATATAAAATTCTTGACAATTTATTTCAATATAATAACAATTATTTATTAAAATTAAGTTGGGGAAATAATTATTCACTTAGCATTATGAGAACATTTTGATAATTAAAATAGGTAACAGGTACCATGTCAACAAAATGTATATAATAAAATACTTAATTTACATTACAAAAATCAATGTTCAATCACAGTATTCATGTGTTCCAAAAATACAAGTCAAACTATGAAAAATATGTTGTAAGTAAAACATAAAGTTACATTTTAACAAGTCAGAGACTAAAGTAAGTCTACAAAATTTCATGTCCTATAGATTTTAGAAAAAGAGTTAAAATATAAAATAAAGTTTAACATGAGTTAAAATATAAAATAAAGTTTAACATACCTGTAGAAATACACATAGACAGTATAAGTCAAAATATATCCTTTATTGACAGTCCAAGAAATTATGTCTGTCTAACTTAAACTGTCTCTTTTATCATGTTTATAGGTATGTTTTGGAATTGTTTGAAAAGTAGAATTAATTTATTAATGTGTTTTCACTTATAAATGTCAAAAACTAAGAAGGAAACAAAGCTGTGATATTTTACTCAGCTATTATTCTGTATTTGTTTGTATTTAATCTATAAAAAAACAGTCCATCTGTTAAACTCTATAAAAAAAACAGTCCATCTGTTAAACTAAGAAAAGTGCTAAAAAGACCTAAAGTGCTTCCTAGGCTTAAGCAAAATGTGTTGATTAAACAATATCTTAAGTATGTTTGACATGTTAAGAATGATGGTTTCTATCCCAAAGTTTGAAGAAGTTATTACTGTAAAAAATACATGTTATTTTAAGGTTTAAATTTGAAAATACAAACAAGTAAACTATAGATACAAAAATGTACAAAAATATGCATTATGTAATATAAAAATATAACTCATATTTGGGGTTCCTTATAATATGATACAGAAAATACTTGTTATTCACATCTGATATTGTGAAACACAATACAACACAATAACGTAAAATTTTGATTCTTCGACAAGTTAGTTTATATTAGAATTTGTTTAATTAAGATGATGTCTGTTTAGTGAATTACATGTAATATACATTGTATATTAATTAATTATTATTTCTTCGTTTTCATATTGTTATTAAGTAATATAAATAATCTATTTTCCTCTATACAGCGAAATTTAATGTTATGAATGGTATATATAAAAAATAGTACAATGAAGGTAATTATACCCCCGCACAACAAAGTTGTAAGGGGGGTATCCTGGAATCAGCTTGTCCATCCGTCCGGCCGTCCGGCCATCCGTCGGTTTTTTCTTGTCCGCCCAATAACTTAAGATTCCTTTGACCCTTAGTCTTCATATTTGGCATGGAGGTTAGTCATGATTAGTAGATGACCCCTATTGATTTTGAGGTCAAAGGTCAAGGTCACAGGGGCCTTGACTTCAAAAAGCTTGTTTGCCCAATAACTTAAGATTCCTTTGACCTACAGTCTTCATATTTGGCATGGAGGTTAGTCATGATTAGTAGATGACCCCTATTGATTTTGAGGTCACCAGGTTAAATGTCAAGGTCACAGGGGCCTTGACTTCAAAAAGCTTGTCCGCCCAATAACTTAAGATTCCTTTGACCTACAGTCATCATATTTGGCATGGAGGTTAGTCATGATAAGTAGATGACCCCAATTGATTTTGAGGTCACCAGGTCAAAGGTCAAGGTCACAGGGGCCTTGACTTCAAAAAGCTTGTCCGCCCAAGAACTTAAGATTCCTTTGACCCATAGTCTTCATATTTGGCATTGAGGTTAGTCATGATTAGTACATGACCCCTATTGACTTTGAGGTCACCAGGTCAAAGGTCAAGGTCACAGGGGCCTTGACTTCAAAAAGCTTGTCCGCCCAATAACTTAAGATTCCTTTGACCCATAGTCTTCATATTTGGCATTGAGGTTAGTCATGATTAGTACATGACCCCTATTGACTTTGAGGTCACCAGGTCAAAGGTCAACGTCACAGGGGCCTTGACTTCAAAAAGCTTGTCCGCCAAATAACTTAAGATTCCTTTGACCCACAGTCTTCATATTTGGCATTGAGGTTAGTCATGATTAGTAGATGACCCCTATTGATTTTGAGGTCACCAGGTCAAAGGTCAAGGTCACAGGGGCCTTGACTTCAAAAAGCTTGTCCACCCATTAACTAAAGATTCCTTTGATCCACAGTCTTCATATTTGGCATGGAGGTAAGTCATGATTAGTAGATGACCCCTATTGACTTTGAGGTCACCAGGTCAAAGGTCAAGGTCACAGGGACCTTGACTTCAAAAAGCTTGTCCGCCCTATAACTTAAGATTCCTTTGACCCACAGTCTTCATGTTTGGCATGGAGGTTAGTCATGATTAGCAGATGACCCCTATTGATTTTGAGGTCACCAGGTCAAAGGTCAAGGTCACTGGGACTTTGACTTCAAAAAGTTTGTCTGCCCAATAACTTTAGATTTCTTTGACCCACAGTCTTCATATTTGGCATGGATGTTGATCATGACTATAAGGTGACCCCTATTGATTTTTAGGTCACTGGGTCAAAGGTCAAGGTCACAGGGACCTTGACAAAAAAAGCTTTTCTTCTCAATTGCTAAAGAATGTCCTGTCCGCAATGTATTGATTTTGACATTTTCACATTTGAAGCATGTAGAATACATAACTTAGCAATGCACTGGCTTAGTAACCTCAGATTTGGCAGGGAGGTTGTCCTTGAACTCTAAATGGCCACTGTTGATTCTGACAAAGTGGTATGCGGGGGTATTCACGCCATGATAGTGGCAGTTCAAGTTTATATTAACATTGAGGGCATAAGGAAAATATGTTTTATATTTGAGATTTTCTCAAACCATTCACATTAGCTTATACAACCTATTTTATACTTATAATTGTATGGGTCAATATCTATAATAATGAATATAAAGTTAGATTAATCCACAATCCACCTTATGCACATGATTAAAATATTAATATCATATGAAGATTTAACAAGTTTTAGATCGATGTTAAAATTTTAAATTCAAATCTGTTCAATATGAAAATGCTTATAATTACGACATGTTTAGGATAATAATGATGCCAAAATATATATAGAAAATTAAATAGCAATATATAATTCGAAAATATACATGGTCCGCCTCGTCTCGAGTCACGGTCCGTCCTGTCCCAAAATATGGTCTGCCCCGCCCTGGTACGGTCCATTATACTGTCTCACGGTCCGCCCTATTTCACCTCCGCATTATCATGATGGCTTATTGGCTATACATCCTTTAACTATAATATAAACACAATTAACAACACTTATAATATTTCTACAGTTTATTAATTTAATAAATAGATCTGGCAATGGCATCTAAATGTTTTTGAGCTGCAAATATGAATAAAAACAAATTACAAAATGTATTTATAAAAATTCTCTAAATATTTGTTTCTATATTTTCATGTAGATTTGTTGTTAATAATGACACAGATTTATATGACAAGGATCGGACACTCCAAGTTAACCCTATATAAATTTCCTAAATAAATTTGCTCTACCTCTAAACTAAAATCCTTGAACGCATGTATATGTTATTATTCATTCAAAATAAAAATGTTGTCGAAAATTATTCGTTGATTGAAAGTATCACAAATGAAAACGAAAGTAGACAACTTGATTCATTAATATCAAAAGGAAAGAATAACCGATGATTTCCGGCAATTCCCGTGTCACACAGTGACAAATTTTTTTGTTTTTTTTAGGAACTGTTGCAGTGATTTAATAGGACTAGAGACATTTAAAGATTAACAAAGTTTATATAATCTGAATTATTCTTATACAAAAAAGTTGGGCCGTTATTATATGTTTTTTTTGTTTTTAAATCGTTTTTTTGTTTTTGATAGAATTTCAGGTTCCTGTGGTTATTGCTACTGACTGAATTAATCGGGATAAAAAAAACAACTTGATGACGCTTACGGTAGTGTTTTTTCTAATCAAATGTACCTTTCAACTGTTTCACGGTAAATTGAAAACAACAACAGTAAAAAACATCTTTATTTTCGAATCGTAATCTAAAATGAAATGTAAAATGAGATTGCACTCTCATTTATTTACACCAGACACTGACATGGTGTAACGTGGTAATACTCTCTCTGAGTCACCACGTGCTGTTTCACTCTCATCACATGTTTCTCACGCAGTCCTCGGTCACTCGGTTTTATGGACAAATACTTAAGCGGAGTTGCGAGTGGATTCCTCGATCCTCCGAGGTTTTTGCATATATTCCTCGTTATCTGTACTGTAGATGAGCAATCTGGGGCTATATGGCCCTCTAGTGATAGTAGCAATGCCTTCATTGTAAGTCAAAGTTTATGGTCCCTTAACTGGGGCCAGCTTTCAGGGCATACAAGTGTTTGTGATCAGTCATAGTTAATGTTGGTTTTCCTTGGATTCTTACAAATTGTAGCTAAAAATATTTTTTGTTTGTTTTAGAAATCAAGATGGCACATGAGATACATTTAAAGAATAACAATTACCGGCAGTGGGTTAAGGCTGGCCTAGGCTTGGGTTATCTTAAAGAGGGACTTGCGCCATTTTGTGATGACATTGGAAGACAGCAGCACAACGATATTATTAACAAAATACAACAAACAAAGACTCCTCAACCAAACGTACCATGTGGCGCCTGTCAGATAACAACCCTCCAGCCAGATCATGTCCGAGTCTCAAAAGGGATATGTCCCCTACAACAAGATAAATGTAACTGTTGTTTTCCAAATAATAAGAGACCCTGTCCAAACAATATATGTGGTGCCATCTATGACAGCATTATACAGTATCATGCATCAATGCCACCAGCACCTTTTTGGAAAAACAGTGATGCCCAACAGTGGTCGACAGACCCGTGGAAGGTTTGCAAATGTTTTATAAATGCTCCTGGGTACAAGGACAAGACATCAGCAGTCGACACCGATTGTACTGGGTTGCTTCATGTTATCATAAATAACAAATACTTTCATAGTCACATTGGATGCAATGTTACAGGACCAAACAATCTTTTTTCAAAGGTAACTAGATTTGTATACTATATTTATTATGTTTATTTTAAATTTTGTAAAATATTAAAGCAGCACGCCTCCATTTCATGCTTATTATCCCCCGCCGATGGAATCGGGAGGGGGATATAGTTTTGGCGTTGTCCGTCCGTCAATCCGTCCGTCCGAATTTCGTTTCCGGAGTAGTTGTCTGCAACTACTGGCTGGAATTCAACGAAACTGATGGGAATCATCAATATCAAGAGGAGATGCGCATCTGACCGTCCGTTCGTCCGTCCGTCCGAATTTCGTTTCCGGAGTAGTTCTCTGCAACTACTGGCTGGAATTCAACGAAACTTTATGGGAATCATCAATATCAAGAGGAGATGCGCATATCGTCGGCTTGTTCCGGTCAGACACTTTAACTCAGAGTTATTGCCCTTGATTAGTTATGCAGTATGCATATAGAGTAAAAATCGTTTCCGCACTACTTCTCTGCAACTACTGGCTGGAATTCAACGAAATTTTATGGGAATCATCAATACCAAGAGGAGATGCGCATATTATCGGCTTGTTCCGGTCAGACTCTTTAACTCAGAGTTATGGCCCTTGATTAGTTATGCAGTATGCATATGGAGTAAAAATCGTTTCCGCGCTACTTCTCTGCAACTACTGGCTGGAATTCAACGAAACTTAATGGGAACCTTCAATACCAAGAGGAGATGCGCATGTCGTCAGCTTGTTCGGGTCAGACACTTTAACTCAGAGTTATGGCCCTTGATTAGTTATGCAATATGCATATGGAGTAAAAATCATTTCCGGAGTAGTTCTCTGCAACTATTGGCTGGAATTCAACGAAACTTTATGGGAATCATCAATATCAAGAGGAGATGCGCATATCATCGGCTTGTTCCGGTCAGACCTTTTAACTCAGAGTTATGGCCCTTGATTAGTTATGTAGTATGCATATAGAGTAAAAATCGTTTCCGCACTACTTATCTGCAACTACTGGCTGGAATTCAACGAAACTTTATGGGAATCATCAATATCAAGAGGAGATGCGCATATCATCGGCTTGTTCCGGTCAGACACTTTAACTCAGAGTTATGGCCCTTGATTAGTTATACAGTATCCATACAGAAAAATATTTGTTTCCTCGTTACTTCTCTGCTACCACCGGCTGGAATTCAATGAAACTTTATGGGATACTAAGAGGAGATGTGCATATAGTCGCCTTGTTCCAGTCAGATACTTATAACTCAGATTTATGGCCCTTGATTAGTTATGTAGTATGCATACATCTCATTGGCATTTCCAGATTTTACTATTTAACACAAAGTTATGGCTCTGTTATTTCCCTGAATATTTATCAAGTTCAAAGAATATTACTGTTTATGCCATGATTAATATATAAATAAAGTCTTATGTCTTCAGTTGTTGTGTTAATAATAACCAGTACTCGGCGGGGGATATAAATTTCATGTATATTTTGATAATGTATTTGAATGTACAATATTGTGAAATAACTAAAAAGAAGCACTTGACACATTTTCAATGGCACTTAAAACCCAAGTAAATTACAAAAAAAGTGGTCAAAATATGCAAAAATAGCCGTTACTGCATTAGTAACGCAGTAGAAATATAGTAAAACTGTTGTAAATACTGAAAAATCAGTCATTTGTCACAAAGTGACAGGGTGAGCTTTTGTGATCGCTTTTCGTCCGGCTTCTGTCCGTCGTCCGTCCGTCCGTAAACTTTTACTTTAAGTGACATCTCCACAAAACCACTAAGCCAATTTCATCCAAACTTCACAGGAATGTTTCTTTGGTGGTCACCTTGAAAATTTGTTCAAAGAATTTGATTCCATGCAGAACTCTGGTTGCCATGGCAACCGAAAGAAAAAACTTCAAATAGCTTCTTTTAAAAAAAAACCCTAAGAGCTAGAGCTTAGATATTTGGCATGAAACATCTTCTAGTGAGTGTCTACGAAGTTTGTTCAGTAAAAGCCCTGGGGTCAAAATTGGCCCGCCCCAGGGGGTCATTGATTTTCCCTATATGCATATAGTAAAAACTTAAAAAAATTTCTTTTAAAGAACCCAAAGAGCTAGAGCTAAGATATTTAGCATGAAACATCTTCTAATGATTGTCTACCAAGTTTGTCAAATAAAAGCCCTGGGGTCAAATTTGGCCCCGCCCTGTGGGTCAATCATTTTCCCTATATGAAAATAGTTACCTTGAAGTTACCTTTTTGAATTTTTAAAGGAATTAACCCATACCGCTGAAATTATGTCCATATAACTATGAGTTTAATGCCAGAAAAACGATTTGCAACAAATGTGTAATGATTTAAAATTGTTATGCCCCCATTTCGAAGAAAAGGGGGTATATTGCTTTGCACTTGTCGGTCCGTCGGTCCGTAGACCAAATGGTTTCCGAGTGATAACTAAAGAACCCTTAGGCCTAGGAACTTCAAACTTGGTATGGTGATTGGTCATGACCAGTAGATGACCCCTATTGATTTTGGGGTCAAGGGGTCAAAGGTCAAGGTCACATTGACCTTGTAAGCAAAAACGGTTTCCGATCAATAACTAAAGAACCTTAAGGCCTAGGAACTTCAAACTTGGTATGGTGATTGGTCATGACCAGTAGATGACCCCTATTGATTTTGGGGTCAAAGGGTCAAAGGTCAAGGTCACATTGACCTTGTAAGCAAAAACGGTTTCCGATCAATAACTAAAGAACCTTAAGGCCTAGGAACTTCAAACTTGGTATGGTGATTGGTCATGATCAGTAGATGACCCCTATTGATTTTGGGGTCAAGGGGTCAAAGGTCAAGGTCACATTGACCTCTTAGGTAAAAACGGTTTCCGATCAATAACTAAAGAACCCTTAGGCCTAGGAACTTCAAACTTGGTATGGTGATTGGTCATGACCAGTAGATGACCCCTATTGATATTGGGGTTAAGGGGTCAAAGGGCAAGGTCACATTGACCTTGTAGGTAAAAATGCTTTCAAATCAATAACTTAAGAACCCTTTGGCCTAGGAACTTCAAACATGGTATGGTGATTGGTCATGACCAGCAGATGACCTATTGATTTTGGGGTCAAGGGGTCAAAGGTCAAGGTCACATTGACCTTGTATGTTAAAACGGTTTCCGATCAATTAACTAAAAACTCTTAGGCCTAGGAACTTCAAACTTTGTATGATGATTGGTCGTGACCAGCAGATGACCCCTATTGAGTTTTGGGTCAAGGGGTCAAAGGTTAAGGTCATGACCAGTAGATACTTGATAACCCTTATTAATATTTTGATCACTGGGTCAGAAGTCATGCATAATAACCTTTTCACATGACTAATTGGCTGCTGATAGGGGGCATACATGTTTTACAAACATATCTTGTTATGCATAAAATCTTACTCACAAATATTTTGTTTGCAATACAATCTTTGTGCTAGCTGTAATTTGTGTGGGCGGGAAACAAAAACTTTTTTTATTTTAAGCTTCACTGTTAAATGTAAAGAAGGAGGTTATTTGTACTTAAACTGAGGTCTAAAAGTCTAAAAACATAACATAATAATGAAATTCTTACATAAATGAGCTGGGGCACTTTAAATAGTAATATATGCAAAGATATTTAAGAAATATACTTTGAAATAAATTGAAAATCGTATTTTTGTGCTTTTCTTAGCCTAATTTGAGTGAAAAGCGTTTTAACACTTTTCAGTTTTGGTCAGTTTCTTACAATTTGAATAATTATTCTGGAAAAACGAAGTGTGTGAATGATCTTTAATTTTGCAGAAAGATTAGTGGTCTAAACCTACATCAAATGGTACAATTATCTGGAAAAAATATTTTCAGTCCCATCATGTCAAAAAACCTCAGTGAAGTCCCTTTAATAAGCAAATGCAACATGTACATACTATTACTTCAGTGAAATAATTATAACATTTATGAAAAGCAATTTCTATTCCATTTGCTTTTATATAATCTGCGGTTTAAACACAATAATAATAATGATTATTATGGTAAGTATTTTAAAGTAACTCCTTTATTACAGTTTTAATTCTCAACTTAAGAATTGTGTTTAGTCTCATTGCTGAACACTGTATTTATGTGAATGTTGTATTATTTGTTTTCTGTATATTAGGTACGGCAGTACCGAAACGAAATTTTTCACTCGAGCAATATGGAGTTAGAGGAGAGCAAAGCTAATTGTTATATTGATGACATGATAGCTGTTCTACAAGATGGTAAAGAACTTTTACATCAACAAGATGCACAACAAGCTGTCAGAAAACTTCAAGATGTAAGTGTACATAATAAATTATAAGTTTGAAATCTTTAAAGAGTTAAATTATCATAACTTGAATTAAGCATATTTTACTAAATTTACAGAGTTAAATAGAAAAAAGTGCTCTAAAGCCCCAATCAAATTACGACCAGTGAAGACCAGTTCACGAAAACCAGTGACCTCTGGTCGCGGACAATCTTTAAAACGTCTTACGACGGTCATCGGTGATCTTTGACAGTCGCAGATTATCTTATTTAGGTCCCACGACCAATTTCAGTCGTAGAGAGGTTTTTGAGCTTGCACAAAAACCTCCTTGCGATCAAACAGGTCGCTAGTGATCTTATAAGGTCTTAAGACTGTCGCACGATGGTCGTTCGGAAGTGCGACAGTCTTTACAAATTGCCACTAGTCACTGATAATCTTAAGAAGTCTTTAGTAATCGTGTGATGGTCGTACGACAAGTTGTAGGTGATCGCATGTTATGTCATGGGTAGTCGTAAGTAATCCCAGGCAATCTTGAGACCATCGTACGTATATTATGACCTGTCGTGCGATTGTCAATGATGACTTGTCTTACGATAGTCACAAAAGTAAATTTTTCTGTGCAAAAATGGTTTTGGTCGCAGACAATCGCTGAATTGATCGTCAGTTTTACAAGTCGCCGGTGGTCGCAAGTAATCGTAAGCTCTAGTGTGACTGGGGTTTGAGTGGTTACTTCATTTTAGTCAAATTTAAGTAACAACTGCCTTAAGTTAACTTATATTGATGAAATCAAATGAAATACCTACAAATACAAAAATACGGATCTAAGCTTGTTAGTAACAGGTAAGAAAAACAAATGTGAAGAAAATAGAGAATTCTTGCAATCAAATGACTATACCACACATCCTGCCTTAAAAGCAGATTTTTGAAGCCCTCAGAAAAAGTATGAGAATTAAAATAAAAAACATTTGTGGTAATTTTGAAATAAAAATGTTGCTATATGATATAGCTACATTTTATCTCTGAAAGAAAATCGAACTTTTTTTTTATCCATCAGCTAAAGCAAAAAGACTTTGTTATCACTACTGAATGCTCTGAAGAAATTTTGAAACAAATCAAAGATGAAATGACAAAAATGCGGGAATTTACCGAAAATGCTGCAACTAAAGATGAATATGAGGAGCTTAAAAATAAAGTTATTGAACTTGAAAGACAGTTGGCAAAAGAAAAAGAGGGACAACTTGAGGCTGGGAAAGAACAGAAAAGAAAGTTTACTGAACTTGAGGCAGTTATAACAGAGCAAAAACAGGTAAAAAATGTTTTCCTTTTGTTTGTTTCAGGTTGATATACCAGTACATGTATTCCAATACAACTACGTCCATCCGTCTGTGCGTCCCCACTTCATTCGTGTCCGGACTGTAACTTTGTCATACATTGAGGGATTTTAAAATAACTTGGCAAAATTTCTACCACATCAAGACGATGTGTTGCGTCTAAGAACCACGTCCCTACCTCAAAGGTCAAGGTCACACTACCATTTTGAAGTACACTTTATCACAATTAGAGTTTATAGGTACACACATTCATGTCCGGGCTTTGTCATGCATTGGAGGAAAGGTGGCAACAAAGACCCATGCCACTACCTTCAAGGTCAAGGTCACACTTATAGTTTGAAGGTACTTGTTTTTTGAGAAGAGTTTGAGGATACACATTTATGTCAGGACTGTAACTTTGTCTTGCATAAAAGGATTTTAAAATAACTTGGCACAAATGTCTACCACATCAAGACAATGTGTCGCGGCTAAGGCTCATGTCCGTCTGTCTGCGTGTCCCCACTTACACAACAATCATGTCCAGACTGTAACTTTATCATGCATTGAGGAATTTTGAAATAATTTGGCACAGATATTTATCTCAAAACAACATTTTGTTGTGTCCAGGAACTTGGTCCCTTCTTCAAAAGTCAAGGGCACACTATTTTGAAGCATCATGCTATCACAATTAGAGATTACAGGTACAATAATGCAAAGAACAATATTCAGCAATTAGTTACTTTCATTCTCTTTTCTTTTCATAATACCTACATGCTTAAGAAAACCTTTTTGAGGCATTCGTCACTTTGGTGACAGCTCTTGTTTCTGTCATAATTATTTTTTCAATTTTAATGAAAAAAAATAGGTAATTGTTTTAAGAAAAATCTCACAAAGAGTGGAAAAAAGTCAAGCTACTCTTTATTGAAATTTTGTACATTGATTTAAACAGAAGTAAACTATATAAATTAAGCAAAAAGTAGGTATTGTGCTCTTTATATAAGCAAACAAGTCTAATTTTGTAGCAGATAACTCAATAACAAGGATGGTGGCCCCCATTTTTATAACCCCCACAAAAGAAGGGGGTATATAGCAGTCCGCTTGTCGGTCGGTCTGTCCGTCTGTCGGTCCGTCCACATCATGGTTTATGGACGATAACTAGAGTTTGGAATAAGGTATTGTAATCAAACTTGGTGTATAGCAAGCTTATATGCAGACCGGTCACCCAGGCTGGTATTGCATTTGGATCCCTGGGGTCAAGATCACCATGACTAAAAATAGAAAAATGGTTTCTGGACATAAACTAGAGTTGTGAATGGAATATT
Source organism: Ruditapes philippinarum (assembly GCF_026571515.1). Classification (NCBI taxonomy): domain Eukaryota; kingdom Metazoa; phylum Mollusca; class Bivalvia; order Venerida; family Veneridae; genus Ruditapes; species Ruditapes philippinarum. The sequence continues at coordinate 66,092 of NW_026866264.1, read as the reverse complement.
TTAACCAACTTTGGTGTATAGCATCTTATATGAAGATCTCGGTTGGTAATGCATTTCGACCCCCTGGGGTCGAGGTCAAGGTCATCGTTACTAAAAATAGAAAAATGGTTTCCGGACAATAACTAGAGTTAGGAATGAGATATTGGAATCAAACTTGATGTAAAGCAAGCTTATTTGAAAACACCGGTTGTGATTTCAATTAATTGAAATAATTCTTTGTACACTTTACTATTGGTTGAGTTCAAATATTTTTTTCAGACCACTTAATTTTCAAAAAGTCAAAGTTGCTGATGGGGGTTTTACTCATCTTCAGTGATGGTTCCAGTTTAGCTTTATCATAGCCTAAGAACATGCCAAGTTTTAAGGAATTCTATTGTACAGTTATAATTTTGCCTATATATGTATAAAACTCCTAAACTTTGATCTGTAACTGAGCTTGACTATCTACAATTCCTTTTAACAACATATTGGCCAAAACAACAAAATAGATTTTGAACAACCTTTACAGAAGTGATCCCCTTATAGTCCTCTCTAAAAGTAAAATTAATCATGCCCCCTTTGAAATCAATGGCCTATCCTTAGGCTACATGGCTAAAGTGAAAGATATTTAGTGTGAAGCATTGCCTAAGTTATGAAAATCATTAACATGGGTCAAATAGAGCCATGCCTTAGTATCATGTTTATAACTTTTTCTTTAAATAGGAAAATGACTTGACTGAGGACCTATAAATTATGCCTCTATAATGTTAAACCTTCTAGAAATGGTCACTTAACAAAACAGTCTCTTAAGACTAAAAAAGAAAATTTTTATACTTTTATTACATGCTTTTTGGTGGTTTATAGAAATATAATAGAACAAAAACATTCATGTGAAACTGCATTGACAAATGTTGTTGACAATTGGATCAAGGCAATAAATGATGGAAAGGTAGTTGGCACAATCTTTCTTGACTTTTCAAAGGCATTTGACCTTGTAAATCATAAGTTACTCATCCAAAAACTTCATTTTTATCAAATTTCTTCTTCTGCAATTACTTGGTTTACATCATATCTTGAAAATAGATCACAGAAGGTCAGTGTATCTGGCAACCTATCAAAATCAGCATCAGTTATATCAGGGGTACCTCAAGGATCTGTCCTTGGACCTTTGCTTTTCATCATATATATAAATGATCTACCACTCCATTTGAAAACCTCAGAGGCAGATCTTTTTGCTGATGACACTACTCTTACAGCAGCAGGTCTCTCTATACAAAATTTACATGATAAACTCCAAGCTGACCTTGACAATGTAAATCTGTGGTGCAAACAGAATGCAATGATGCTAAACGCAAAGAAAAAAAAAGCAATGAACCTGTCATCCAATAATAATAAACAACAATTACAACCACTACACCTGCAAGAACATGAAATTTGAATTTACTGAAACTGAAAAGTTATTAGGTGTTCATATTGACAATAACCTTAAGTGGAAAACCCAAGTAGATAAGACGTTAAAGAAATGCAATACTCAGTTGTACCTTCTTCTAAGAATAAAACAGTACCTTGATGTAAATACAAGAAAACTGTTCTTTAATGCTTATATCTTACCACATTTAGATTATTGTTGTACAGTCTGGGGAAACTGTAGCAATGAACAAGTTATGGATATAATAAAATTTCAGAAAAGAGCTGCAAGAATCATTCTTGACAAAAGTTATGATGCCCCATCTACTGAATTATTTAATGAATTAAATTGGATAAAATTTGATGAAAGAATAAGATACAAGAAAGCTGTCATTATGTATAAATCATTAAACAATGCTTCATTTCCAAAGTACATGAAAAACAAATTTCAATTTATTCACCAAAAAACATGAGCGTAACCTCAGGTCAGCAAAAAATTCAGATTTATTTATACCTAAACCAAAAAAAGAAATTTTTAGAAAATCTCTGACTTACTCGGGCCCCAAACTATGGAATAATATCCCTCTCTCCGTACGTAAATCTGAAACTGTTGGAAAATTTCAAGCATCCTATATCAGTTGGAATCTCTCTCAAGTACCTTGATCTTACATAGATTTAGTGTAAAGTAATGTATGTTCATGCATTGTACATGTATTTTGAATATCTATTGTGTTTTTAATTATTTATTGTTTCATATAGTAATATATTATTATATTTTGTGTTTTCATGTGTATATGTATTTTGAAAACTTCACTGTATAACCATGATGTAAATTATGTATATTTTATGTATATTTATGTTTTTGAGGCCCACGTGGAAGATTGGGAAACCAAATGTGTAGCCTCATTAAATAAAGACTTTACTTACTTACTTACTTACTTACTATGTTCAAGTAAAAAATAACTTTCTGATACTTATTATTGACAAAACAGCTTTGATCCATTACCTACATGTTTTACATTTTCTGAAATTTTCAAGCTACTGTACTACGTTACTTTTCCTTGTCCTCGGCACGTAAAATCTAATTTGTGTAAATCTTTTCTGTGGTGATTTTCAATTCAAAGAAACTAACTACAGTCAGTACATGTAACTGTAACTATTAATTTAATTACTGATTATAAAAGTTCAAGGTCAATTCAATGCAGTCAAAATATCAACAGTGAAGTGTATACACCATCTCAGTAAGGACAGGGCATTGTTCTATCGATTTTATTCGATCATACATGTCACATCTTAAATTAACTTCATTTGCATACGCTAAAAACTGTTTGGGAAATACAGTTTTTCACACATTTATATATTTTGTTATGATTGTTGACACTTGTGAAATCACGAGGCGGCTTTCACTAAAAACACAAACATTTGACAGGTAGGAGCACTTTAAGAATATGCCTGCAGTAAAATCTGTGTTTTACCATTTAAAAGTGGTCGTTTTATTAAAAGATTAATATCAAATAGCTGACTAATTAGCCGTCGCCGATAGCGTTGAGCAAAAGTCGCTTTGAAATACATTAAAGATATATAGGAAATGCTCTTGGGGGATTTACAGTGGTCGCTTAGGACAAAATTTGCTTAATACATGTGGTCGCATGGGCAAGTTTAAAGATTGTATTTTACTGATCAAGCTCAAATGCAAGTTTTCATAACTTCATGTTTCAAAAGTAGCAACTAAAGACCTGACTGCAAATAAGAAATCTAAAATGAAAAAGGGGTGTATCATTTGGGTACAGTTAGCATAAATAAGTATAAACTATAGACTCTATATATAGGTGAGCGATTTCAGGCCCATCATGGCCCTCTTGTTTAGATAATATTTATTATTGGCACACAGTAAAAATACAAATATTACTGTATACAATAGATATTTTTGAAAATTACTAAATTATTTAAAATAAAACACAATTATTTGTTTTATTAATTATGTTGTAGGAGATAGAAAGACTCAAGTTAGAAGATTCTCCTCAACAGAAACAGTTAGAATATAAAAAGGCAAAATCAGGTATGTTATATAGAAAATGAAAGGGTGAAATCGGGTATGTTATATAGAATAGGAAAAGGTTAAATCAGGTATGTTAAATAGAATATGACTATGAATATGACTATATTGTACAGAATTTGAAAAGACTAAATCAGGTATGTTATATATTATTGAAAAAGGCTAAATCAGGTTTGTTATATATTATATAAAAATGCTTAATCATGTATGCTATATAGAAAAGGGCTAAAATAGAGAAAATAAGAATCCCTAAAGAAATCCAAAAACGACAGAATTGAAATTGTCGCAGGCTTGGTTAGATATAGCCTGTTAGTGGAAGGTACTGGTAAGTGCAAACTACCGTCCACGCCTCCTAGCACTGGCTTGAGCAGAATTCAACAATAAACATGAAATGATAAAATTTTGCACTTAGAAACAGCCGTAGATATGTTCTTATGGCGGTTATCAATGCGACACTTCCGTGCCATTCCATGAAAAGCCATGTATGGTCCCCAAGTATGAGAAAGCGTGTGCCTCGAGTATGTTATATAAAATATGAAAAGGCTAAATCAGAAATGTTATATAGATAATGAAAAGGCTTAATCAGGTATGTTACATATAATATGAAAAAGGTTAAATCAGGTATATGTTATATAATATATGAAAAGGCTAAATCAGGTAGGTTGAATAATATATGAAAAGGCTAACTCAGGTTTGTTATACAGTGTATGGAAGGGCTTAATCAGGTATGTTGTACAGAATTTGACAAGTCTATCAGGTATATGATATAAAATATAAAAAGGCTTAATCAGGTTTGTTATATAAAATATGAAAAGGCTAAATCTGGTATGTTATATAAAATATAAAAAGAATTAATCAGTTATGTTATATTCTATAGTATGAAAAGGCTAAATCTGGTATGTTATATAAAATATAAAAAGAATTAATCAGTTATGTTATATTATATAGTATGAAAAGGCTAAATCAGGTATGTTATAAGGCTAAATATGTAAATAATGTTACATAGAATATGAAAAAGGCTGAATCAGGTATGTTACATATGAAAAGGCTAAATTGGATATTTTATGCAGGATATGTAAAGGCTTAATCAGGTATGTTATATACTGCAGTCTGGGAAATTAGGCACACCTCAATGCCATATGCGGGAAAAATCCAATTTAGGCCTGCAAAAATCCAAAGCAAAAATGTAATCCCGAGGTTCGTTTTAATTTGGAATATGTCTTCATACAAATGAGTTTCAGTTTCAATTCTTTTGAAATTATTGAGACTGGGAGATAAACTTTGTGGTTGTGTTACTTAGGGTTATGCATTCATAGAGTGCAATGCTTCTTTTGTTGATATTTGTTTTCATATTTTAAACAAAGTAGAAAGCAGTAGATTGACAAGTAAAGTTAAGTATATAGAAAAAAGATAATTTAATTTAAAAACTGACTGACTGATATACCGAGCTTGTGTGCCTACATTAAACTGTTGTCTTTATTTTGCACAATAAGTGTTTTGGGCCTGTGATAATCTGTCAATGCAGGTCCATACTAATTTCTGTATTATTAACTCATTGATTTGTCCTTAACAAACAATTTGATGTCATATTATCATTTAAATTACAGAATGGCGGAAAAAGCTGATTGAACAGTATCACAAAACCCTGCTGCAAGTTCCTACATCACCTTTACAACCAAAAAGTGAAAAATGTAGCTTTAATGAGATTTATATAAGGCCAAAAATAACGAGGGAAATAAAACGAGAAAAGGGTGAGACAATGGAGGTGGAGGTTGTAACAATGTCAGAAATCTTCACAAAGGAGGGAGTCCCACAAAAATCTGTATATGTAATAGGAGATGCAGGGTCAGGAAAAACTAGCTTTTGTAAATATCTGGTCAACTGTTGGTGTTTGGCACATAGTAAAGAACATGAAGCTGGCAATGAAAATGATGATGGCAATGGTAAACCTGAAGGGAACAGTGAAAAACATGGAGATGACAGTAAAAAACATGGAGCTTGCAATGAAAATGAAGATGGCAATGGTAAACCTGAAGGGAACAGTGAAAAACATGGAGATGACAATGAAAATCAAGGAGGTGTCAATGAAAATGAAAGTGGCACTGAGGAACAAGGAGGTGATAATGAAGGACATGGAGCTGGACATGTCGATGAAATTGAAGATGGCAAAGAGAAACACAGAGGTGATTTTGAAGAACATGAAAAAAAGGGAAGTGACATTATAAATAAAGAGGTAAAGGGGGCACATAGTAGAGACATTGAAAACGAAGAGTGCAGTAAGACACATCAAGGTGTTATTGAGAAACGAGGCAATGAAAAACATGTTGGTGACATGAAGAAAAATGGAAGTGACAGTGATGACATTCTAGATAACAACGATGACTTAGTACACTCCGAATCTCACAATGATGACTCTGATGAGATCTTAACGGACTTTAAATTTAACATTTATGACTCTGAATATGATAGCAAAAGTTATGAACTGAAATTCAATGGTGTAAAAGAGATGAAGAAATTTGATTTTGTATTTTACATCCCTCTTAGACAGTATAATCAAAACATTGGCATTGATGAAATGCTTCTAAAACGTTATCAAATGAAAATGTTAAACACACTTCTTGAAGAGGAATCCTCTAGGGTTATGATTTTGCTTGATGGCTTAGATGAATGGTCCTCTGAAAATGTCCCAGAACATAGTATCTTTAAGGAGTACACAATAGTAACTACTTCTCGGCCATGGAAATTTCATACATTAAGATCAAGTGATGTTGAGATTGAACAGTCGCTGAATCTGAAAGGGTTTGATTTTAGATGTGAAAGGGAAATGGTAAATAGGACAGTCTCACAATTAAATGTAAATAGACATGCTAATAAACAAGCCAGAGATTGTAGGGAAAAGCTAGAAGAAGAGTCTCTGAAAAGTTTAAAACAGGTACCAATTATGCTACAACAACTGATATGTCTATGGTTTGATGGTAAACTCGATAAAACATCAAGATGTGCCATCTACACTGGTATGTTAGAGTTATTCTTCACCTGGAATGACATGAAAACTACAGGAACAAGTACTCGACTCATGAAGGGTGCCCAGAAAGTAGATCTTCCTAAATATTTAGCCGATAAAACCAAATTAAGATTAAACCGCCATTTCATTTATGAAGTATCACAGTTGGCTTATGAGACACTATTTAATTGTCCGAAGGATAAATCCTTGACATTTGACATTTGTATGTTTGATGAACTAGAAATATCAGATGAAGTAAGAGAAAATTGCTTGAAACTTGGAATAATGACAGAAGATGAATGTCCAAGTTTATCTGTATCAGAACCATCAAGCTCATTGTTCTCTTTCATTCACAAATCAATGCAAGAATTTCTGGCTGCAGTGAATATTGGTATAAATTTCAATGCAAAAATGTGTTCATCAGATAGTACAGGAAATGTTGAATTAGTCAAAAAGTTTATTTGTGAGGTTTTTCGGAATTGTTCAACAGTAAATGACATATTAGAGCAGTCAAATGTCATCATTATGCTATCTGGTCTAGAACCTAGATTAGCAACACATGTTTCAAAATACATATATGATACTGTGTCAGAAGACTCTCGTGTTCAGGAATACAGGAGAACAACAAATAGTAACATTTATGAGGATCATAGTTGTATAACTGATATTCAAAAGCTTATGTTTGAGTCAATTGAAGAATTCAATGCAGCATGTAGTATAGGAAGTAATCCTGTATTTTATATAGGAGATTTGGTCATTGATAGTCAGTATTGTGATATTGTTTGTTCAGGTATTGACCAGCATCAAATTGTTCCTGACACTGTTCTGTCTATTAAGGTAGATGACATCAACACAAAAAATGTTAAATTTACAAAATATTTACCAATGTTTCATCATCTTGAAAAAATTGAAATAATTCTTAATTCACAGGGTAATACCAGTGAACAGATGATTGATGAGATAAACAATTGTGTTTCTGAGACAATTAAAGTAAATACTTCAACATTAAAATCTCTGTGTCTTCATGGTGACTATCACACTGACAAGTATTACACTGACGCGTATTACCCAGTGTGTAAAACAGTTGTTAGTTACCTACCTAGTATGATCAATCTTGTAGCAATAGCAATGTGGTCTATACCAATGAGTCATGATGATACTACTACATTTTGTAATTTTCTTGAGGGAACCAGTCATCTTGAACAAATACATCTTTTTCAAGTTAAATGTGAGTGTGAGAACCAGCATGATGTAAATTTATCAAAACATAAACAACTTCAGTACCTTGTTTTACATGGTGCTGTTAGTGTGAAAGATGCTGATACTACAAACCTTGAAATATTTACATTTTGTGAATTGAAAAATAGTAATTATGAAAAAATATTAGATATTTTTAGAAAATCTTACAAATTAAAAGAACTTGTATTGTATGTAGATTATTACAATAAATCTCAATTATATCATACCAACATAACAAAGAGAGTAGTCACAGTATTACCATTGTTACACAATCTCAGTAAGTTTGACTTATGTCAGTGTAGGTTAACTGGCAATATAATACAGTTACCTTTAGAGATGAAGAGTTTAAAGTACATTAGGTTTGATAAAGTCACAATGAGTTTGACAACATGGCAGAAGTTTATTGATAGTCTTCCTCATATTCCTCATACTGTAGGTGTGAGTGTAATGAGATGTAATATAACAGGAGATGGTGAGGAGTTAAATGATGATTGGTTTACATTGACATCACAAGGATTTAGAGGAGGGAAGGGAAATGATGTTGTACAGTATGTAAAAGATCAGAATCAGTTATTCCATGTTGAATATGATGATGATGATTGTTTTGCATTTTCAACAAAAAAGTGATATAGGATACATGTAGTTAATATTGTGGTTAAAGTAAATTATTGCATATTCAAAGACATAAATTATTATTATTAGATATTAAATTAAAACAATTAGAGGATACAATATGTACATGCCTTTAAATTTTCAACAAAAAAGTGATCCAGTAAGTCATGTAGTTACACTGTGTTAACTTAATTATTGTCTGTTGAAACAGATGATAAATGTGATGTTTTTTAAAGTTTCTATTTAGTTACATTGTGTGTGAAATTAATGTTTTTTTTATCTTTTCAACAAAAAATGGTTCGAAATTTTAACATAGTGAGAATGAATGCATGCACTTAACATAGTGTTCAGACTAAACAATTTCATGTTTCACACAATAAATTTGTTTTGTTAGCTGAGCTTTTGTGATCGCTTTTCGTCCGGCGTCCGTCCGGCGTCCGTCCGTACGTTCGTAAACTTTTACTTTAAATGACAACTCCTCATAAGCCACTAAGCCAATTTCATCCAAACTTAACAGGAATGTTTCTTTGGTGGTCACCTATCAAATGGTTCAAAGAATTTAATTCCATGCAGAACTCTGGTTGCCATGGCAACCAAATGAAAAAACTTTAAATATCTTCTTTTAAAAAACCCTAAGAGCTAAAGCTTTGATATTTGGCCTGAAAAATCTTCTAGTGAATTTCTACCAAGTTTGTTCAAATAAAAGCCATGGGGTCAAATTGGCCTGACCCCAGGGGGTCATTGAATTTCCCTATATGCATATAGTAAAAACTTAAAATATCTTCTTTTAAAGAACCCAAAGAGCTAGAGCTTAGATATTTAGCATGAAACATCTTCTTATAAGTGTCTACCAAGTTTGTTAAAATAAAAGCCCTTGGGTCAAAATTGGCCCCGCTCGAGGGGGTCATTGATTTTCCCTATATTCATATAGTAAAAACTTAAAACAATCTTTAAAAAAAAAACTCAAAGAGCTACAGCTAAGATATTTAGCATGAAACATGTTCTAATGAGTGTCTACCAAGTTTGTTCAAATGAAAGCCCTGGGGTCAAAATTGGCCCTGCCCCGGGGGTCATTGATTTTCCTTCTTTGTGTATAGCAAAAACTTAAAAAATCTTCTTTGAAAAAACCCAAATAGCTAGAGTTAAGATATTAAGCATGAAACATCTTCTAGTTAGTGTCTACAAAGTTTGTTCAAATAAAAGCCCTGGGTTCAAAACTGGTCCCGATCCAGGGGTGTCATTGTTTTTAACAAATTATGTATATAGTAAAAACTTTAAAAACAATCTTCTTTTAAAAAAACCAATGAGCTAAAGCTTAGATGTTTAGCATGAAACATCTTCTTATGGGTGTCTACCAAGTTTGTTCAAGTAAAAGCCTTTGGGTTAAAATTGTTCCTGATGGGGGGGGGGTATCATTGTTTTTCATTATATGTATGTAGTTAAAACTTAACATCATGAAACATCTTCTAATGGGTGTCTTCAAAGTTTGTTTAAATAAAAGCCCTGGGGTTTAAAGTGACCCAGCTCCTGGGGCCTATATACAGGTGAGCGACCTCATGGCCATCATTGATCTCTTGTTTTTATATTTTGATAAAAAAGTGATCTTAATATTGTAGTCAACAATCATCATAAACAGTCCATTAAATACTAATACTAGTCAATGTAACAAAATTTATTTATAATATTGAAATTGAAGAAAATAATATTCAAATTGTGTTTATAAAGAAATAAATAAAAGAAATGCAGTGCAATATAATACATATATTGATCTTAATAAAGGTAATTTTTTTTTAAGATCAATGATAGTTTATGAGGAAAAAACTGATTTGAAAAAAGTAATATTTTTATTATAAATCAAAAAGATATGTAAATAAACAAGTAAATAAGTTAATGAGTAAGTAAATTTAATGGAAATATCATACCACAGATGTACAAGGTTAGAAGAAGTAAAATATTAATATAACATTCAAATACCAGTTATATGATATAATATATGATAGGATAAGGGAATGGTATATGTAATTATAAACAATATATTATTACCAGTTATATGATATATAGGGTTATATGACTTGGAAGAAAAGTAAATTTAATATGTGAATACCTGTTATATGATATATAGGACAAATGAAGTAAATATATAAATACCGGTTATATGATATATAGGACAATGGAAGGGTATATATAAATACCAATTATATATGATATATAGGACAATGGATTGGTATATATAAATACCAGTCGTTTGATTTATTGGACAGTTGATCGGTATATATTATTACCAATTATATGATATATAGTATTATATGATATAGAGGAATTGTAATTTTTTTATATGAATACCTGTTAGATGTGAGGACAAGTAAATGATATACATATATTTTTCATGGAGATGACGACTACATGTACTTACAAGTTATATTTTAGAAATTTCTTTTTTGATTGTTTTATATGGTAAGGATTGAAAAAGGGAGAAAAATTATAATTATGCAAAACAATTAATGCGTACAAGTTAATACTGTAAGTTAGTATTACTCAAAGTGTTAAGTTAAAAAGACTCCACTGACGATTTTTGACATATTAGGAATTATATTGTTCTTGATTTGTTGACATAATAGGGTCCTAGCGACAGCTCTTGTTAAAATGTTTATAGCTAAAGTCTGTCTGAAAATCACACTTCATTAATATCGATTTTCAGTTTTATTCCGAGTATATTCCTTAAGTATCTTTTTTGTATTGAATACCCCGATTAATCTGTTTTTGATTTTCTATTTTCATTCTTTATTGTTTAGCTTTTGGGCCTCAGTGGAGCTCCTTTAAGTCAACTCTTTGTTGTGATAAATTTAAACACTAGGCATGTATAGATATACCTTGTTGTAAATTTAGATGTACTAGTAATTATACTGTTACTACATAGTATAACACAATTTTTAATCAAAACAAGTTATACACCATAGATGTAAATATGATTTCATTATACCTTCATACATATCCTCAATAGAAATGTACAATTTAGATAAAAAATATACATGGCTGTCAGGTGCAAGTGCTTATTGACTCTTTAACTGGCTTTACCTCTATCGATAACACCTCGGGGATATTAACCAGCTTTCAGCTGCCCCTCAAGGATATATACCAGTTCCCATTTGCCTTTCGAGATATATACCAGTTCTCAGCCCCCCCTTTGACATATATACCAGTTCCCTGCTCGGATATATATACCAGTTCTCTGCCCCTTGGTGGATATATACCAGTTCTCAGCCCCCCCCTTTGAGATATATACCAGTTCACTGCTCAGATATATACCAGTTCTTGGATTCCCTCTTAGGGAAAGATACCAGTTGTCTGTTACACCTCAGGGATATATACTAGTTCTAAGCTGCCCCTTAGAAATATATACTTGTTCTCACCTATACCGCAGGTATATATACCTAGTATTGCCTTGTGGGATAGATATATTAGTTCTCAGCAACCCCCAGTGGTGGATGTATTCCAGTTCTCAGCCACCCCCAGTGGTGGATGTATTCCAGTTCTCGGCATATTCATTGGTTATATATACCAGCTCTCGGATGTCAATATGCTCTTTCACACAGACAGCCATGTTTTATAAGTTTATATACTATCAGATATTTATGTTCATAGATAATTTATGTAATGGTTGAATTAGAATTTTCTAATTAAACAATATGTCATATTTAGTACCTGGAAGACATTATAACATTATAGGTATACATAAGTTATATTTCTGCTGATATTAACATAATTATGATATGTTAGTTTACATGTATTGTTAACATGAAATTACTCAAAAGTTATGTTGTTATCCTGTGTCCTGGGTAACCAATGGATACTTGTCATGTTTACACTTCATTCGTGATGAATGTAGTTTACCGGAATCAGTACCTCTGGGTTCAGTACCTCTGGGTTCAGCTAAAATAATGCTTTCAGACAGCAATGATATAACTACATCTTATGAATGGTATGTTAGGTTTTTATGCTGGCTGATGTTAGTATATTCCAAGGTGAAGATATGGTATATATAAACATGTTACGTATGTCTGATTGTTACATGAAATTCTGATTGAATGTATGTAGTACATATTATTACATGTTAAAGGGACTCCACTGAGGATTCTTGACACTTGACATGCCGTGAAAATATTTTTTTTGAGATTATTACTCCATTTGATGTAGATCTATACTAATAAATTATAAGCAAAATTTCAGATCATTAGCTCGCTCCCTTTTTCCAGAATTATTATTATAATAGTGAAAAATGACCCAAAATTGAAAAGTGTTTAAACGCTTTTCAATCAAATCGGACTGAGAATAGCAAAAACATACAATTTTCAATGTATTTCTTGTATAATTTTCTTAGTTATATTTAATTTATATTTCTGTTTAAAGTGCTCATGTTTATTTATGTGAAAATTAGAATGTTATGTTTTTAGGCTTATAAACCTCAGTTCCTTTAATATTGTTAATTGTATATTTACAAGCCATTGCAATCCTTTTATGAAAATAAGATTATATTATTTTATAAAAAAGTTATGTAAAATGACATGGCACTATACATACATTTTAAATTGTTGTACTATTTGTTTTAAAGGCCCATTAAGCCTTAAAAAATTCAATCACTTTTATTTTTCAAAAGCTTTCATAATTTTTTATCCAAAGAATTTCTCATTATCAGAGCCATCTGTTGTTGTCTTTGCAGTACAGTACAATATGATGAATAAGTATTTAATATGGATGTTAAATAACCATTTTGTTGACATTTTGCTACACAAATCATATTTTCTTTTCAAACTCATTTTTTTTTGCCATGTGATAAGAATATCACATGTTGTAAATCTATAATTACAACATTATAAAACACATATTTGCCCTTTTTTACAAAAAAAAAATAAATATATTCATTTTTGAGGCGTAATGTGCCTTTAAACTTTAAATGTATATATGATAGGGTAAATTCATTTATATAGTATCATAGTTAACATATTTATGATAACATGAAAATCATGTTATGAATTGTTTACTAGGTATGATAACATGAAAATCATGTTGTGAATTGTTTACTAGGTATGATAACAGGAAAATCATGTTATGAATTGTTTACTTGGTATGATAACATGAAAATCATGTTGTGAATTGTTTACTAGGAATGATAACATGAAAATCATGTTATGAATTGTTTACTAGGTATGATAACATGAAAATCATGTTATGTATGATAACATGAAAATCATTTTATGAATTGTTTACTAGGTATTTGAATTTATGTGTATTTTATGCTTATATTTGTAATCCTCATGATGACAAAACTATATTGGCCATGTTTATACTTAAACAATTCTATATGAAGTTAAGATAAGATCATGCTGGAATATGTCAATTATACATATACATATATATTAAACATGACTGTTTAAAACTTGAAATGTTCATTGTAAACAATATTCAGCTATTTTGTTAGCATCAATAAAAACTTGTCTGAGAGAACTAAACAATCGTGAAACATTTCGAAACAATTCTATTCATTTAACATAGAACTTTTTAAGTTTATTATAAGTAGCTGGTTTTATTGAAGAATTATAAGAAGATATCAGGCAGTGGTTGACCAACATTTTGTATAATAAATAACATGTCTAGAACATTATGTATTTTATAAGGTTAAAAAATTTAAATTCAGAATGGATACACAAGATCCATATTTATTGAATTTATCCAACAATGGTGACATGTATATCAGTATAGAGAAATGTTAACAAAATGTAGGCAATATATAACATTTAGATCTGGTCATATAACCTTTATGAGAGCATTGTTATTCTGCTGCTTTTGTTATAAATGTAATACTTTAAATAGTAAAATATATCTTTTTGATTGGTTCTGATAGCATGTATGTGTGACTTTTCATAATAAAGAATTGTACAAAATTGATTAGTATATTATTTGTTTTCCCCTCTCTACAGACCTAGTTATGCTCCCCGAAAAATTTCGGGGGAGCATATATTTGGCGCATTGTTCGTCTGTCCGTCCATCTCTCCGTCCGTTGTCTTGTCCGGAGCAAAACTTAAATACCCTTGGAGATAATTTGTTCAAACTTCATACAGTGGTAAAGGGCATTGAGTGGAGTACAGTGTCAAAGAACCATAATTCTATTTTGCTCGGTTTTTGAATTATCTCCCCTTATAGAAAAATCTTGTCCGGGACATAACTCTAAAACTATAAGAGATATCAACATTATATAATAAAATTGTAGGTAGATATATCTCAATGGGTTGATATGCAGTGCACAAGAACTTGAACTCTGCCTTGCCAAATTTTGTAGTAATTGCCCTTTGTTCATTTTTAGCTCACCTGTCACAAAGTGACAGGGTGAGCTTTTGTGATCGCTTTTCGTCCGGCGTCCGTCCGGCGTCCGTCCGGCGTCCGTCCGTACGTCAGTCCGTCCGTAAACTTTTACTTTAAATGACATCTCCGCATAAACCACTAAGCCAATTTCATCCAAACTTCACAGGAATGTTCCTTTGGTGGTCACCTTTAAAAATTGTTCAAAGAATTTAATTCCATGCAGAACTCTGGTTGCCATGGCGACCAAAAGAAAAAAAATTAAATATCTTCTTTTAAAAAACCGAAAGAGCTAGAGCTTAGATATTTGGCATAAAACCTCTTCTAGTGAGTGTCTACCACGTTTGTTCAAATAAAAGCCCTGGGGTCAAAATTGGCCCCGCCCCAGGGGGGTCATTGATTTTCCCTATATGCATATAGTAAAAACTTAAAAATCTTCTTTTAAAGAACCAAAAGAGTTAAAGCTAAGATATTTAGCATGAAACATGTTCTAATAAGTGTCCACCAAGTTTGTTCAAATGAAAGCCCTTGGGTCAAAATTGGCCCCGCCCCGGGGGGTCATTGATTTTCCCTATATACATGTAGTAAAAACTTAAAAATCTTCTTTTAAAGAACCAAAAGAGCTACAGCTAAGATATTTAGCATGAAACATGTTCTAATGGGTGTCTACCAAATTTGTTCAAATAAAAGCCCTGTGGTCAAATTGGCCCCGCCCCGGGGGGTCATTGATTTTCCCTATATGCATAAAGTAAAAACTTTAAAAATCTTCTTTTAAAGAACTCAAAGAGCTATGGCTAAAATATTTAGCATCAAACATATTCTAATAAGTGTTTACCAAGTTTGTTCAAATAAAAGCCCTGGGGTCAAAATTGGCCCAGCCCCAGGACGGGTCATTGATTTTCCCTATATGCATATAGTAAAAACTTAAAAAATCTTCTTTTAAAGAACCAAAAGAGCTAGAGCTAAGATTTTTAGCATGAAACATGTTCTAATAAGTGTCTACCAAATTTGTTCAAATAAAAGCCCTGGGGTCAAAATTGGCCCCGCCCCAGGGCGCGTCATTGATTTTCCCTATATGCATATATAGTAAAAACTTAAAAAATCTCCTCTTAAAGAACCAAAAGAGCTAGAGCTAAGATTTTTAGCATGAAACATGTTCTAATAAGTGTCTACCAAGTTTGTTCAAATAAAAGCCCTGGGGTCAAAATTGGCCCCGTCCCAGGGCGGGTCATTGATTTTCCCTTTATGCATATAGTAAAAACTTAAGAAATCTTCTTTTAAAGAACCAAAAGAGCTAGAGCTAAGATATTTAGCATGAAACATGTTCTAATGGGTATGTACCAAGTTTGTTCAAATAAAAGCCCTTGGGACAAAATTGGCCCCGCCCAGGGGGGTCATTGATTTTCCCTATATGCATATAGTAAAAATTTAAAATATCTTCTTTTAAAGAACTCAAAGAGCTATGATCAAGATATATAGCATCAAACATGTTCTAATAGGTGTCTACCAAGTTTGTTCAAATAAAAGCCCTGGGGTCAAAATTGGCCCCGCCCCGGGGGGGGGGTCATTGATTTTCCCTATATGCATATAGTAAAAACTTAAAAAATCTTCTTTTAAAAAACCAAAAGAGCTAGAGCTAAGATTTTTAGCATGAAACATGTTCTAATAAGTATCTACGAAGTTTGTTCAAATAAAAGCTCTGGGGTCAAAATTGGCCCGCCATGGGGGGTCATTGATTTTCTCTATATGCATATAGTAAAAACTTATGAAATTTTCTTTTAAAGAACCAAAAGAGCTAGAGCTAAGTTATTTAGCATGAAACATGTTCTAATGGGTGTCTACCAAGTTTGATCAAATAAAAGCCCGGGGGTCAAAATTGGCCCTGCCCCAGGGGGTCATTGATTTTCCCTATATGCATATAGTAAAAACTTAAAAAATCTTCTTTTAAAGAACCCAAAGAGCTATGGCTAAGATATTGAGCATCAAACATGTTCTAATTTGTGTCTACCAAGTTTGTTCAAATAAAAGTCCTGGGGTCAAAATTGGCCCCACCCCAAGGGGTCATTGATTTTCCCTATATGCATATAGTAAAAACTTAAAAAATCTTCTTTTAAAGAACTCAAAGAGCTATGGCTAAGATATTGAGCATCAAACATGTTCTAATAGGTGTCTACCAAGTTTGTTAAAATAAAAGCCCTGGGGTCAAAATTGGCCCCACCCCAGGGGGTCATTGATTTTCCCTATATGCATATAGTAAAAACTTAAAAAATCTTCTTTTAAAGAACTCAAAGAGCTATGGCTAAGATATTGAGCATCAAACATGTTCTAATAGGTGTCTACCAAGTTTGTTAAAATAAAAGCCCTGGGGTCAAAATTGGCCCCGCCCCAGGGGGTCATTGATTTTCCCTATATGCATATAGTAAAAACTTAAAAAATCTTCTTTTAAAGAACCAAAAGAGTTAGAGCTAAGATATTTAGCATGAAACATGTTTTTAATGAGTGTCTACCAAGTTTATTCAAATAATAGCCCTGGGTCAAAATTGGCCCCGCCCCGGGGAATCATTGATTTTCCCTATATGCATATAGAAAAAACTTAAAAAATCTTCTTTTAGAGAACCAAAAGAGTTAAAACTAAGATATTTAGCGTGAAACATGTTCTAATAGGTGTCTACCAAGTTTATTCAAATAATAGCCCTGGGGTCAAAATTGGCCCCGCCCCGGGGGATCATTGATGTTCCCTATATGCATATAGTAAAAACTTAAAAAATCTTCCTTTAAAGAACTCAGAGAGCTATGGCTAAGATATTGAGCATCAAACATGTTCTAATAGGTGTCTACCAAGTTTGTTAAAATAAAAGTCCTGGGGTCAAAATTGGCCCCACCCCAGGGGGTCATTGATTTTCCCTATATGCATATAGTAAAAACTTAAAAATCTTCTTTTAAGGAACCAAAAGAGTAAAAGCTAAGATATTTAGCATCAAACATGTTCTAATAGGTGTCTACCAAGTTTGTTCAAATAAAAGCCCTGGGGTCAAAATTGGCTCGTCCAGTCTTGGTGCCCATATAAAAAAATGAAGTTTAAAAAAAAATTGAAAAAAAAAAATTTTTGAAAAAAAGAAAAAAAAAAAAAAAATTGAAAAAAAAGCCATCAAAATAACTATTTTGGGTTGAGTGTAAGAAAAAAAAAATTGAAAAAAATATTTTTTTTCCTATATACCATTACTATGAAAAGGTCACCTAGTCGCCGTAACGCTACGGAGCTTTACTAGGACACGCTGTGGAACAACCACAATATCGAGTTCTGTAACAATAAAAGCTATTTTGCTATTCTTTACACATTGTGCATTTAGAAAATTGTTAACATTCTTATTGTACCTTACATACAATCTTAAATAACTTACATTTTAACTCGGACACTCCAATTTGTTAAAATTTTGCAAAACAACAGTGAAAGTGGGCCATTTTGTCGAAATCGAAAGTACAAAACACCGTACTGTTTCGCTGTTCTGGTCCCCTACGACTACGTTCGCTGAACAATAGACAACAGTAACCAATAAATTGATGGTTACCGTTGTCTACTGTTCCTCGCACGTAGTTGTAGGAAACCAGGATAGCGGAACAGTACGATGTATGTTTTGTACTTTCGTTTTTGACAAATGGCCGACCATCAACGGAATTTTTGCAAGATTTTAACAAACTGGAGTGTCCGAGTTAAGGTATTAGGACCCTAATGGGCACTATCAGGAACTAAAAAATTGACATCATAAGTCAGATGTATACCTTAAAGTACATTTGTATGCAAAATTTAAACAAAGTTTACCGTACGGAAATCAAGTTATGGCCACTTTTCTGAACTCAAGCTAGGATGTTATGAGGGCCCTTTTTTAGAATGTAGGAACCTTTAAATAATCTGCAATAACATTCTAATGGAAATGTTTTCCCATTAATTTTTGGTAAGAAACAAATAGTACCATTCAGCTAACAATCCAAATAAGCAAAATCATGGTTTCTACTTAAAATTTATGAAATCTGTATAAAAATGTTACCCTACCCCACCCATTTTTACCACGTGTCTGACCATTTTTCTACTTAGGGAGCCTAATTTTAAAAATTCTTAAAATTGACCCAAATGAGTGCCTGTTTTCAAAGTTTCCCTAAATTTTTAAAAAAGTATATTGGTTGATCTTGTAAAATATGAAATGCTTTTACCGTCTAGTTTTGATTATATTACACTTTGAAAATATCAGGTACCATATTTATTACTAGATTTAGCATAATTTAGCCAATAAATACCTATATAAATTAAAAGATCAAAATTAAACACTTTTTTCTTTCCAAATGGGACATGAGAGATACATAAATAATGTTAAAAGAAAAAAAGAAAGAAAAAAAAAAGTTGACCCTTCTGGGGATTGAACCCATGGCCTTCATTTTCAATGTAGTAAACAGTAGTTCTAGCCTTTTTGAATACTCTTCAAAGCGGAGGTAATGCATTAGGGTGCTAATACCTTAAAATGTAAGTTATTTAAGATTGTATGTAAGGTAAATGAAGAATGTTAACAATTTTCTAAATGCACGATGTGTAAAGAGTAGCAAAATAGCTTGTATTGTTACAGAACTCGACATTTTGGTTGTTCCACAGCGTGTCCTAGTAAAGCTCCATAGCGTTACGGCGACTAGGTGACCTTTTCAAAGTAATGGTATATAGGAAAAAAAAAATTTTTTTCAATTTTTTTTCTTACACTCAACCCAAAATAGTTATTTTGATGTTTTTTTTTTTTTTTTTTTTTTTTTTTTTTTTTATTTTTTTTTTTTTCAATTTTTTTTTAAACTTCATTTTTTTTATATGGGCACCAAGACTGGACGAGCACCTGTGGATAGATCGCATTGATTACAAGTGCAGTGCGAAGAACAGTAACTCTGCCTTGCCTTATTTTGGAATTATTGCACTTTGAACTTTTTCCAGGGAAATAACTCTACAGTACAAAAGGTGTACTTTCCTGTGTTCAAAACCTATTCGGGGAGCACCACCCGGCTCAAACCGGGCTCTTGTTTAAAACTTGTAGGTTACATACTTCGCACAATTTTCTTATAAAATAAAGACATCAACAACGTTATGTATATATATGCAGACTACTAAGAATGAGACCCTGACCTTTCCACTTTATCCATATTACAATGACTAAGTTGCAATTTCATAAATAACGCCATATACAATATATGCACTGTACTAAGATTGAGAGATTGACTCGTGAATAGAACTGGAATTGAAGCAATTACCGTGTTAAACATATGTAATATCACCTGCACTTAACAATTTCGCAACCAATAGTGAATTTTTTTAATAAACCGTGACTAGTTTGTCAAATGCATAAATATACAATATTATATTCAGGGTGTATGCGTTTTTCCCGTCATATATGACGTCGCATGATTATGACGTTATACAAAACATACCGTTGAATACGAAATTGTTACTGCGTGTGATATATTCCGAGTAGTCTCTTTATGATGTGTTAAATTAAATTTATTCTTTGACCCAGCTTCATTTTCTTCATTTGTGCATACTTCTTAATTTAGATTCTCTGGGTTTGTTATTGGATTTTTCAAACAGGCAATTGCGTCCACATTTTAAGAAAAGCATTTATAGAGTATATAGAATTAAGGATCAGTTTATTCAAGGTTGGCAAACTTCTATTTATGAATTCAGTAAATGGCTGAATTATAGAACTTTTAAAACTCAATATGGTTTTGAAAAATACTTTAACATTTTACCATCACATTTAGCGTTTTTCAAATTTTCTCACATGCCCAGTTGGGCCTTGAGATATCAATAAAAACTTTTGAAACTTTGTTACTGCACGTGATATATTCCGAGTTTTCTGTGTGTTAAGTTCATTCTATGACCCGGCTTAATTATTAATTAGCCTGTATAGTTCCATAAAGTTTGCCTGGTCTTTCTTTTCATGTTTTGTACACTTTTTAGTTCTAAAATGTGAATGTTGGTAAGATACAACTCATATAATCATCATTACAGTATTATTTAAGTATTTTAGGTTTACAACATGTGTCAAAACATATGTGGAGAAACATATACAAAATGTACTGTGACCTCGGAAAAAGACGCTAAAGGTCACTTACAGATTGGGTTATTGTGGGTCCAGCAACGAGTAAATGTAGCGACATGTAGCTGTGTTTATTTTATGATATTTCGATGTTCACAGACACATAAATACCTTAAAGCATGTTATTTAAATATTAATTAATTTATTATAATATTAATAAGTGAGACACTGAAATATGGCACATTATATATTGTCCATTTAAACAAAACATCTTGTTACGGCTATAAAACAAGAAAATATGCAATACACGGATTGACAAGAGAGACTAATATTGTAATTATATCAATCAACTCAACAGAATTTATTTCTCTTTGATAAATTGAACATTTAGTTTGTGTAAACATAACTCATTTCGGAAAGCCGTCATATTTAGGGGAGACAAATCAACAGTCATATGAATCCTCTTTACAACGATATACTTTCCCTTTATTCATTATTATCATTAATCAGATGCATTACATATTCAATAAATTAAAAAAAATGCAGCAGCTATAAAACAACCTTTTCGTCATTTGACTAATTAGCATTCATAAACTGTAAACTTGCATAGGTGTTACATTTTTAGAATATAACGTTCATTATCATAATATATAGTTCCTAGCGCTATTTTTGATGATTTTGGAAATGTCATTTTCATTATTAAACTGTAAGTTTAAACTTCGTCTTATTCCTACTTTAACGGAACTTAACTGAAATTAACTGAAATTCGTGCGTAATGGGATCCGAATTTTCCAATTAAAGCAGACGAGCGTTATTTATAAATACAGCATGGCACGGATGATTTTCTGTCACGCAGATGCGTCATTATACAGATTACATATGTCAACCAGAATGTGTTAAAACAAAAATCTTGCAGTGATTTGAAGACATTAAATCCACATATATTGATATTTGATATTCTTATATTGGCAATTTGTTGCCATGTTTGCATGCGAGTTATAAACCCAAATGATGGATAATACCTCGTGATCTGATTTAGGCAGTTTTATGAGCAAAATTAAATTTTAACTAAATATGTTATTTATTTATTTAATTATTTTCCATATATATCGAATATGGCACATATTTTGTCGCAGTATTGGAAAGAAAAAGAACAAAAAATAAAAGTTAAACATTCCAGCAAAACGTCGGAATCTGTACGGAAGCTTACACTCTAACAAGAAACGTAAAGATGTTTTTTTTACATTTTTTTAGCATTGATAGATAAGGCAACGTTCTCTTTTAAACAAAGTAATATAAAGATATTATGAAAATGCAAGAAATGTCCGAAGTCTTATCATTACTATAAAATATTACGTTTTATAATTCCTAAACATTTATTTTCTCATTTTCCATGGACCTGATGAATTTGTGTTTTATAGATCTACTTTGTTTAGATTTGCATTAATAGTTCGTGTTTAAGCATCGAATAACATGACCTTGTCTTAGCTAGTTGATCTTTTAGCAAACCAGAAACATAGATAACATCTATGAGCAAACCATAAAGTCCTATCTCTGTCTTAAAATAAAATAAGGATCTCTGAAACAAGCGATTATCTTAATTTGTTTGTCTACAAACTAGGTCTTTTTTAAATTATGTTTTGTCTATTCATCGGAATGAATATAAATTTGTTACAATAAGTTTTAAGTCTCAAATATGGAAGGCTAGCATTTCAGATTTCAGGAGAAAACAGTTCCCTGACTGTAACTACAATGTACTGATTTTGTTTTCCTGTCGTCTCATTATTTTTTAGGAGTTTAGTAAGACCTCACAATCGGAGGTGAAATGGCCTTTAAAGTTATTGGAAACACTTTTTTTCAGCTTAAATCCTCAAAAAATTATATTACAATATAGTATACCTATAAAAATATTTTACTTTGTAAGTGCAGTAAAAAACCTAAAAAATCCGGAACTTCTGAAATTCAAAAACTGAAATTCGAACATTTTGCAGGGTCCAGAAATTCTATATAATTCATACCACTGAATTTGAAGACTTCTAAATAATTATATTGTTTTTTAAGTTAAGATTATTTATATAAAACAATCACTTACCATATCCGGTAATTGAAATAGATCTGAAGGATTATCATACTTGTGATAATAAAACCTTCAAAATGTTAATATCTTCAAATTAGCTTAGACCATATATCTTGATCCCTATTAGAACCTCGATATGTCAAGCATGTCAAACCCTTGATTTATGTATGGAATCAAGAAACTGAGAAGTATAGGGATGATTAAGTTTTGAGAATTGAGTACCGCTCAAACGGGTGCTAGGGGGCGTGAGGGATGTTGCACTTTATATTATACCTCATGTACAGACCAAATTAAACCGAGTCTGCAGTTCTCTTGTAATTTTGTAGTGATTAATGCTTCCGAGGGATCACTTTGCGCCCAGATTTTTGTGCTTCACAACGGCGGGTGTCAAGTGCCGTGTGACAGCTGTAAACAATTGCCCAATACTTCACTTCAGTGTTGTTATATTTTTCTGGTCTTTCGGGATCATTGATGCCAGCACTCTTAAGTGTTGAGAATTGAATACCGCTTAAGCCGGTGCTGGGGGGCGTGAGGAATGTTGCACATTACATAATGCCTCATGTACAGACCCAATCAAGCCGCGTCTGCAGTTATCTTATAATTTCGTTGCGATTGATGTTTCCGAGGGATCACTTTGTTTTCTGCTTCACAAAGGCGGATGACAAGTGTTGTGCGACAGCTGTAAAAATGCCCCGTTCTTCACTTCAGTGTTGTTATAATTTTTCTGGCCTCCGTGATCATTGATAACAGCACTATTAAGTGTTTAGAATTTAGTACCGCTCAAGCCGGTGCTGGGGGCGTAAGGGTAGTTTCACATTACATTATCCCTCATGTACATACTCAATCAAACCGAGTCTGCACTTCTCTTATAATTTTGTTGTGATTAATGCTTCAGAGTGATCACTTTGTTTCCAGATTGTTATAAGAATACCGGAAACTTCTCTAAAATTCTTCATCTTCAAGTCCCAAAGGTTAGACTGAAATAGGTAAGAAAAAGTAAGAAAATGTCAGAATACCATAAATCCTGCCTTAAAAGTGGACTTTGACAGAACACTGAAAAAATATGATCGTTAAACACCGTGGAAAAACTATAAAAGGGCCAGACAGTTGGTAAATGTCTATATTTCAGTTATGCAGAGACCAGTGAAGAGATAAAAAGTTGAATTAAAATCTTAATAATACCCCCACAAACGATGGTAAGGGATATATATCGTAGTCAGCTTGTCGGTCGATCTGTCTCTTTTAATGCACCCAATAGTTTGGACATGTTAACAGATTTGTCCTTTCCCAAAACCTGTGTTTTGTATTTTTAACACAGCTTAACAATACAAAAAACTAGATACATTGTTTTCTTACTCACGATTGAGTAATGTTTTCAAAAATAATTTCACTAACATGTAGATTTGAGAATGTATTAAGTTTAGATTAAACATCAAACATCTTCCTGCTAAAGATGGAGAAATCGACATAATAGATCTGAGTAGAAGCTATCCTTACTGCAGGTTGTAACAACTAAACAACCATAGCCAGAAGCATATGTGGTCTTTTGTTGGCCAGCGCCCTGAAGCAGATTTATGCCATGACATACAAAGAAGAGCGAGAATAATATGAAGGTCACTATGTACCCTTCCTTTCCAGTTACTCCCTCTGATTGGCCGCCTCGGTTAGCCAATCGCAACGTTTCTGCCGTTTCATTACTTAACATTAACTATAATCAAGGAAAAATATGCTTTAAAATGATCTGTAAGACGATAATACAAAAACAACAGCTTAAATGTTTTAGTGTGACAAAATGTTATTGTATTTATAGCTTAAATGTAATTTTGGACGATCAATTAGATCTCTTAAATAATTTTAAATGCCTAGTATGTCAATGATGAATAAAATAATTATTGTCTTTACCAGGTTTCTTCTCAACTCTACTCTTTCAATTTTCATTTTGAAATATATGGCAAAATATACATTACAGTGAAAAATATAAGGGGTGTTTAATGTTAACCACGATTTTTTGATATAAGATACTTTCAAGTAAAGACACTTAAACTAAGTTGACGATATACTATTTGTGTCATATGTCAAATATGTCATTTGTTTTAAATATTTGTTTCACGAAGTATTTTGATTTGTAGAGTTAATATTTAACACATGCTACTTAAAACTGTTAATTTATGCGACATATTACGAGTCCAATTTTCCAACAAGGACACTGCAGACATCATACAGAAGAAAGGACAAGAGAAAAGAAAAGTAGCGAATTTGATATAAGTTATGTCAGTTGCATTATGGTGATATATTAATACATTAGTCACATCAATGTGTTCAATCGTGAGAGAAGTCTTTGTATTCCTATACCTGACCGGCTTTGAAACTCCAAGTGGAACAGAAGATGTGTAATAAGATGCGTAGCACAAGTAGTGGTTTTCATACATGTTTACATATTCATTGTCAACACCACGCACAATTCATGTTATAATAACAAAAATGTTACTGAAAGAAAATATTAAAAAAAATTATAAAATTGTTTTATCGTTTTATCGTTCAGAACGTTTGAAAACAAATATTGTATTACGCTTAATTTGTACATGCAGCCTTTTTTCAATTCTATTTTTTTTTATACATTGGTTTTTCGCATTCTTTTTTAAAACTATAATATGTACCTTACTTTCACGTTTATGTTCAATATTCATTGATATATTTTATAAGTTTAAGTTTATAAGTGTATTATATTTATTTCCTTGTATAAACGTTTCCCTTCATTCTTTTATTGAGGATTTTAGAGAGAAAAAAGTGTACCACCATTCACAAAGCGTGTGTTGAAGTAAGTGATAATAAAATACTTTAAGCTAAGTTTTTACTGTTTAGGCGGATAACTCTTTCAGCCATATTGCATAACATTTGTCACAAATTACTTCTATGACATGTTTTAATCTCCCTTTAAACATTAATGCAGCGGTTTAGTATTCTATTTCAAAACTTTTTTATAATAAATGACTGAAATGTATACTATGCTCAATTTTATTTATTGCAGATTTATTGTTGTCGAAATTTTTGAAATTCTGACTGAAATTGTCTAATTTGTCTAACATTGTTTGTTCACAACGCTGTATTCTCCAATACTGGACAAAACAACTTGTTTTTTCTTAAAACAGCTTTCAATTTTTCTCAATGACACGATGTATACATAATATAGTTACCTGTAAACTGGAGATAATCTTTTCTTTGTGTATTTAAAAAACGTGTATCTTAATTTGAAAAAGATACTGTTAAGCATTATAGATAGTTAATAACTTTATTTTTTTGTTTAAACATTTTGAAGTCTGAGTCACATCTAGCCTAAATTATGCTAAGACAATTGCAATTATATATCGAATAGTCCAATAAAATCAAAAGCATTTCTTTAGCCACCGACATTCTATCTTCTTCAGAAGAAAATGAAGTTATAGGATAACAAATGACGTAACGTCCGTTTAACTATACGCTACACGGAACGTGACGGTAACGCAGAAATGAAACATTTATCAAATGGAAACAGATCATTTCAATTTAATATTTTTTTCATGAATTCAGCTATATACAATACAGTATACATAAAATATGGATCTGCAAATGCGGTACAAAATTTATAAAAGAACACATTTGTATGAGAGCAAACACTAGCACTACATGTATATCGGCCCAATAATATGCTTGACAGATGTTATGCAAAGCTATACAATGTACACAATTTTAGCATTCATACAAATACGTACGAGATAAGTTGTTAAACAAATGAATCCAGTACGATTCTTTTAATAAGCGTTCCATATTATCGGAGACAATCTATATAGGCATAAAGTAAAAATCGTTTAGACAATAATTTTGTTCATAAAATGTGTGTCGTGACATAAGTACACAAACTAAAGTACTACAACAAAATATGTGCCTTATTCGATATATATAGAAATTAGTTAAATAAATAACATATTTCGTTAAATTTAATTTTGCTCATAAAATGCCTAAATCAGATCATGAGGTCTTTTCCATCAGGGCTTTTTATTTATTTTATTTCTATTATTATGACAAACTTCGTGCTTAATTCGATATTTACTGGAAAATAATTAAATAAATAGCACATTTTATATTTCACTATTTCACTATGAAATACGGCATTTAGACATCGCCGCTAATCTTGGTTGTCGCCCTTTCTAAGAAACCCCCACACCACACAATGTCTACAAGCTTATACTTTCTCTGTATGTGGAATGTTCGTATATAAAGATGTAACACCTAAATGTACAAGATAATGTTCTCCCACCCCAGAGGTTATATTTTTGGCAATAAAATCATTTGGATATAGTTCAATATACCTTTTATGTTTTTTTAAGGATATAAAAGCCAGGACTACGTACATCTTCCGACAAAAATGTTGAATTCATCCAACATATTTTACCGTTTCCCTTACTTAAAGTATCAATATATTTTAAAATATAACCATGTATGAAAGATGAAGTGTCATGATTAAATTTAGTATAATACTGGTAATTATTATGATGTCTATTAACCTCTGCCATATGTATTCTCCCTTGTTCATTCATTATCACGATAGTTCTTTATTTATCGGCCTTTTTATTACCAGTCATTTATCGGCCTTTTTTATCACCTTGCTTTCATTACTGGATACACTTTTCAATGATTAAAGGTCAGGTTTTGTTTTTCAAGACAATAATAATTAATCATTCATTGCCCTCATAACGTTTACTGAAAAATGACACTTGATCAAATACAAGCACAGCTAAATTACAAAAACATATGATCTTTTGATCAAATAACATGAAACTAATTACACCAATAACCGTTCACATTTTAAATAGAACAAAAATAATATCTTATGTTAAATAATTATCGCGTAGTAATTTGCTCAATGAAAATACGTGATAGAGCATCGAAACACGAGGCTATCTGATTTGTACGAGGGGGGCGTAGCCCTTGAGTATTAATCATATTGCAGATTGTTTTGATGTTCTTTCACTTTTGAACGTTGCAGCTTCAACGTTGGCACGACGTTGAAGTTTCAATGTCATTTCAACGTTGAAAACCCACCATACTTTAATTTTTGGATATAAAGCAAAGTAACCAAGTTTAACTAAATATCAAGACAATATCAAATACTTCAGATATTTTATTTCAAAAATACAGTTCAAGTGCAGCTAAAATTCACTTTAATAGTTTTAACAATTAAGCTAAAATCTGTTCCAATCTTTTTTTCTAGATCTTTCTGGGTATTTCAAGTGTTCGAGTACTTCTTTGGCTGTCTCTTACTGCTTCTGCATATAAAAATAAGAAGTTTGTAGTTAAAAGTGACTTGGTCAATCTCAAATTATACATATAATTACTCAACTTAGTGATTTCTTTTTATCTTAAAATGCTTTTATCTAAAAATTTACATCATAAAACAGTATAGAAATTGAAACATAGCTAAGTTTGATATTGACTGCAAATACTGTATACAAGACAACAAAATCTTTTTAAAAAGAAGCTATTAAAAAGTCTCACCTTTGATTAGTAAGAAAAACTGCTCCCCATCAGTTCCTTGCAGCATATTCCCAAGAAATTAACATTCTAGGCTCTAGCTAAGACCATTTTATGCAGCATCCTGAAACCAACAAACATGTAAATTTTATATCAATAATGTTACAGGAATATTCCGAGAGAAATATATTTAAATACAAGATAAATATCCAGTAGTTGAAAAATTTATACTTTGTATTGTAAAGAAATTCAAATATATAAATTAATAAGAATAAATTTCAATTTAACAAACCTGACAGTCCCTTTCATGTTGAATGTATGGTATACAGGCTACAGCTGCAATACTCTATTTCAGCCAGAACCAGGATCTAGAAATATAAAATAATATATAATAAAATAGAAATAGATTTATTATTAAATTTACGACTATTAAACTTTAAAGTTTAACACTCAAATTTGTTAATTTACTTAATAATAATCACTATACTGTATTTTTATTTTTTTTCAAACTAATTAACACTGTATTATACTATCAATAAAATATATACATAGTTATATATATTGACGAATCGTCTTGGGACGTAAATTAAGTGGGCCGAACTACTTTATAGGTTTCAATTTTAAAATTGATTAAATTTTAAATAGGATATAGTACAGACATATGTTTAATAATATGAAATATAAATTAAAGAAAGACAAGATTTGTAAAATCATAAATTGCCAATGACATCAATAACTTCATGCGAACCCAAATCATTCAATTAGGTCGCGAAAACGTGTCAAATCAACTCAATAATGTGTTAAAATCTCTCATTTATTTCATAAAGTAAATTAAAGTAGAATTTAAGGAATAAATTATAATATTTTAGAAAATAATCAGTAAACTACAGTAAAACATAACGGTAATACCTTCGAAATCCAAATAAATTGCCAATCGTGTTGTTTTCAAATTTTCCAAACAGCGCCACCATTTGCACGAACGATAATCATAGACAAACAAACAAAATCATAGACCCGCAACAATTACTTCCCCCGACCAGCGTTATTTTATAACGGGGTTTTGACTGATATCAATTTATTAATAAATATTATTCATAAAGAACTAAAAAATGAAACAACAAACAACAAAACATATTAACTAATATTTAAAGCGTTAATAGAAAGTGAAAAATTATTTCCAACTTTATTTGTTTAAAATTTTTCGAATAAACTGAAAAAGATTGTAACGCAAATTTTCCTGACAAAAATCACTTACAGACTAATTCAATAAAGGAATAATATCACAAAATTAGTGGTATAAAAGTTTATATAATGATTAAACTAAATGTAAAACCTCGACCATAAACAACGTTGAATCAACGTTGTATATACATTAATTGGCAATATATCCGTATGGTCGTCCATAGTTGAATATTGGTTGAACAACGTCACGACCATATTTCAACGTTGTTTCAACGTTGAAACAACGTCGAGTGCCTGCTGGGCATGCTCTGAAGTGCGGGTAACAAATACCTGCACTCTAGTTCAAGCATGGTGCATGTAAATGTATACGATTTAACTCGGACACATTTTCTACAGAAATGTCCCCAAACTATGACACACTAACTCATAATGCTCCAATATTTACAAAATAACACCAAACACTTAACTATAAATATTTTAATTGTCAGATAATAAGTAATTCAATTCTTTTGTATGACAGTTTTAAGACTTTGGTTTCATTTTACATCAAACAAGGCTTCATTTATAAAGCGAGCGTTAAGATTTGTTTTTATCTCAATCCGAGAATGTCAAGTTAGGCAACCTACATTATAGTGGGGGTCATTTCAAGGTGAACGATAGGCACCCTAAATATATAGTAATTTATGTAGGTATAAATAATGTTTAACATTTCATTGGACATAAGTGATATTAACATTGATACAAGACAATTAAATTGGTTGAAAGTAATTACTTTTGCCTTTAAAATTGTAAAGCGGAAAAAATCATATCTGCCTTGAGAATATCCCCGTGGTGTAGAAAACATAGAATAGTCAATAGAGTTAAGCAAATTGAATGTATTTCATGAATTCTATTTTAAGACTCCATCTGTTCAGTATGTCAGCCTTAACGTACAGTATTAGGTTTAAACATATTTACAATTACAGTGATAAGCTTGTACGTGCTCTCACTTGCGCCCTTTCTCTATTTGATTGGGGTCCTCCTAGATTCCTTGGCGCTGGTTCTTGTTACTGAGTCGCGTGGGAGTTGCGTTTATTCAACGCCGTCTTTCCTTTTTGATCTTGTTTATCATATTTGTACACATTGTCAAAATATGAACTAATTGGCAATTGGCTACGTTTTATTACCATGAATAAAATATGAAAGAAAGGTCATGAACGAAAGGCCACGATAAATGAACGCAACCCCAACAAGACCCAGCAACACAGAGCCCCAGGCAAGGAGCCAAATGACACCAAATGTAAATAAGGCAGGGTACAAGGCAAAGCAAGGATGGGGTAAATCCAAGTCCAAGTATTTTTTTTCGGTTGAGTATTTAGGATGATGTTAATAAGTAATCAATTAATAATTTATTTTCTAGATAATTTGCATACTAATTAGTTATCAACAGGTTCAGATTTAATATCTGGAAATCCCTCGGAAGTACAGGAAATACACTTTTTTAATATATACTGAAAATTTTCTCACCCTTTCTCACTTTTATAAGACTGATAAAACAATTTATATGTTTTATATCTACTTCATGTTTACGAGGGTTGTCTAATTTAATATGTGTTGGCCATTGATAATAAACCGTTAAATGCTGTAACCTACAATCAATAAGTAATTTATTTTGCATATAAACAACATGCTTATTTATTATCTACCAGCAGGTTCAAATTATATATCTTAAAATGGGTAATCACTTTGAAGAGCTCAACATTTGAAATATATACCGAAAATGTCCACATTCACGTCCTCTTTTCTTTTCATCAGACTGGCATAAAATTACCTTTTAATATATTTTTTATAAATTTTATGTTAGCTATGTTTAAAGGTGCTCCACTGAGGTTTAAAAGCCTAAAAACATAACATTTGAATTTCTAACATGAATGATCTGGGGCACCATACAGAAATTTATGCAAAGATAGTTAAAAAATATACCTTAATACGTATAAAAAAAAATCGTAATATTATGCTTTTCACAGATCGATTGAAATGAAAAGCGTTTAAACGCTTTTCGGTTTTGGGTCATATTTTACAACATCTTTTATATATTTCATATACATTGTATGTTAGCTATCATTCAGTTCGCCATATTACATAAATCTTTATCTTTCATGGCGTCGCTGCACTGATATTAAGTTCTTTTCATTCCATGCCGGCGATATTTAAGTATCGTATTTATATTCAAACAAATAAACGCCATAAAGGGTTGTCCTATTCACTAAATGCGCAACGATTGGTCGATTTTTTTTATACAATAAAGTCACGAGGAGGTAGTTTTACATCCAATTGCGAACGTTTCGAAATACAAAAATACAATAACGAGGTATAAATTACATGTTAACCTGAAGGATGTAAACCTTCTTAAAAGCCATTACATTTGAGACACGTCAAGATGGCTGCAGAGAGCCCAGGATAAACATTTAACACTAGGGAGAAGAACTTACGGTATGTTTATTTTAATCAGAAATATACGCATTTTGTGATGAAGTTAATATAAAGATTATAAAAAATGAAAGGTTTACCTGAAAGTTAACATTTGAATGCTTGAGGAACAGAAAAGAGACGAGAATAAGAATAAGGTATGTATATCTACATTTCTTTACAACTTATGTGTTATCATTTCTGAATTAACCTACATGATTTTTAAGGTTGTCTTGACATGAACATTTAACAACTTTTTAGGGTTTAGATCGTACATATCTTGGTTTGCCTAAGGCATGCGAGCATTTTTGTTTGAATGGTTTTGGTCTTCAAATAATTGCATATGATATTAAACATGTGAATATCATATCATATTCAAATGATTGATAGTCAATAATTGTAAAGTATGAAATAACAATAGTTATAGTATAACACGATTTCATAGAATAGTATTGACTATTTATTGATATAAGTCAGTGGATGTTTTATGAATAGAAGAAATATCTTTATAGCCATATCGACCCATACATTAAAATATTTACCGGGAAGGTAAAATCTACTTCAGGACAAATAGAGGGAAAAACTCAACATTACAGCGACACTTTCACTGCTCATTCAAAGGGTATTCAAAAAATTATTTCTAAACCACTGTTGTCAAGGGAGATTGTATATCTTTATAATTGACGAGTTTATATTGTTGCAGTGTAAGTTCTTCGGAGAAAAGCCCTTTTGGAACAAGGGTTAAGGTGTTGTTGCCCTTTTGATGTTAAGATTATTGTGAAAGTTTACCTTATGAAATTTTAAAATATGTTGGAAAGAAGTTTTGCACTCCAAAAGAGAACTCAGCCGAGGTTACACATTATTTCAATTTTGCACGGGGAAATATTTATCATGAAAAGTTTGACTGCTTTATCATATATGCAAATTGATCTTTGGTTGTCTTTTAATATGTATTTTACCATTTACTGTCAAACCCCAAACTGTAGATTTGCCTACTTTTTACTACATTTTCATTTTCCTCTAAATCAATCCGTTGAAGTATTAAATTACAGGAGTATCCGTTAATATTTACACCGTGTTGGTATCGACCAATTAAAGCCACACGCCTAAATATGAGCCAAGGTATTTTATTAAAATCAAACTTGGAATAAATGATCTAATAGTTTCGGAAAAAGATAAAGATTCAATATTCAAGTAATAATTTATCTTATGTGCGATTAATGACTGATTTTCTGTATGTATAACACTATTTCTACTGCGATACTAACAAAGTAAGGGCTATTTCTGCATATTTTGACCTCTTTCCGGTAATTCACGTGGGTTGCAAGTCCCATTGATAATGTGTACATTGCTTCCTATAGGTCACTTCTCAAAATTATACTTTTAGATACATTTTTCTCCAAATAGATCCCTTGTAGTATTAAATTGCTGGAGGATTGTAAAGATTTACACTGTTTACACGGGCGTGTATTATCAATGAAAGTCCATTTAAGTAGTACATTTCTACTACTTTTTGATCAGGAATAACAGAGCCACCCCCAAGCACATGTAAGCCTGCTCTGCGTTTAGGACTAACAGTGAAAGATTATTTTGCGTTCATGGGAACGACCAAGGACATTCTTTATTATTTTTAAACTTTTTAATCTATAATCCTTGTTTTCAGTGTTTTGGTATTCAACATCCTCATTATTCTGTCTTACTACTTTGTTTACATGTTTATTTCTAATTCTTACGAAATCCCGTTGATTACACTTATTATCAGATTAAAGATTCTGACAAATGTCGCTTTTCGTCGTTGGAGGTCTCCACAAAAGGAATTACAAAAAGACATATACTGTAATGTAAATCTAGCATTAAGGTTCATGAAATCAAAAGAAAGTTGTCTTCACTGTACATTTTAGTTTTAATGGTTGTTATACTTCTAAATCATACCGTCTGATAATGTCTCAACGAGCCTTTAGTCCATCAGAATAAGTAGCACAATCATGAAACTTTATCATAGTTCACTTCAGTACATTGCTTTGATATATCTGAACAAAATATAATAAGTAATTCAGAGCTTCTATTTGTGTCTATTTCTCCCGGCTGGTAGTAATCACATGCATCAACGTTTGGCTTAACTTTTGATGTCAGCCTTAGCCTAGTTTGTTTCTGCTTATGTGTGAGCAAAGAAGAGACATAACGCACATGAATATAAGGTTTTCGCGTAATATATGTAATACCTGCATCTTTTGCATATATATGGTTAACCTTCATCAATCAAAGATGTTGATGGTGTGACATATCCAAGTGACTAGATTCCATCATTTATACCCGGTCAACGCCTGCTTTATGCCAAAACTAATACAGAATAAACAACACATGATGACAAAAGGACGAAAGAAGACATCAAAAAGGGACGCTACGGGGCATGCCATCCGTCATGTTATTGTTAGGTTGCCTGAGTATATAGAATATATGAAACTCGAAACCAGTTTGTAGGCTCCTGTGGGTTAAACAGTATTTACAGGAAGAAACATTAGCTCTTTTGTTCAGGACGATTTCTACATATGTTTCAATTCAAAATTGAATAACTGTTTAGCATATTCTTAGCATTTTTGAAATGGTAATACTTCCAAACTTTAAATAAACCTTAACACATTCGCTCAATATTGTCTCTCGAACCGAGACAAATTTCTACTACGTTCGTTATATTTGAAATAAGCTTGATAAAGAAAGAAACGGCAAAGAATACGTTGTGTTTACGCAAATAAAGCTTAGTTAATACAGACGGAGTGTGTACTCTGTGTTTGGGGAAAGCTTAATTAGAAAGGTAATTGCTATGACTGTTTTTCTTTGAAAAAAATACATAAAAGATTAAGGAAAAAGTTGAAAAGTTTTGATGATGAAAATTTAAAGAACATTTTAAGAAGAAAGCAAATGTAGCGAATGGGTTATATATTTTCAGATTTGAATACATGTCTTGACAATATATATTTATATTTCGGTCGGTTTTTCTTCAAAGAGATAATAAATAAGCATTAATATCTAAATGATTGGTGCTTTTTTGGTTTGAACAAAGTACATGGACCTATGACATGTCTGTTTGTTTAAAATCGCGAGAAATGTTTTGCGAATAAGAACATTTAAAGGATAATATTATTTTTTGTACGTAAATCGATCAATTAAACAATAAACTTGATCAGTCCGCTGAACTACAAAACCTTAGATCGCTCAGAGGAAGTATGATATATGCTTACCTTTCCTTAAATGAATCCGAGTTTTGCAAACACTCTAATTTCGTACACGTATAAACACTACAAATGACACGTGATTGAACATTTTAAACTCTTGTTTTGTACACTTATCAAGAAAGTTAAACACGAAACCCTAGATCATGCAGAGGATGTTTGATATATTTACCTTTACTTTAATAAATTTGGGCTTTGGAATTATAAAAGGTTATACATGGGTTTACAATACAATTGACACTTTGCTTTAAATGAATAAAATTATCTTATCTAGTGAACGTACGTACTGCAACTTTGTAATACTTCTACGAATAAAAGCTATTTTTATGATCATATAATTTTTTGCTACGTTAATAGATCAAGAAGAAGGTAAACTATATATTGCGAGTGTAATACAAAACCCTAGATCACGCAGCGGAAGTTTGACACATGTATCATTACTTGAATAAATTTGGGCTTTGGGTATAGAGTAGGTTATACGTGTGTAAA
This sequence comes from Ruditapes philippinarum, assembly GCF_026571515.1. Taxonomy (NCBI): domain Eukaryota; kingdom Metazoa; phylum Mollusca; class Bivalvia; order Venerida; family Veneridae; genus Ruditapes; species Ruditapes philippinarum. The sequence continues at coordinate 30,442 of NW_026866264.1, read as the reverse complement.
TAGTGCAATTGGCACTTGATTATATTCAAGTTAAATAATCTTATTCAGTGAACATACGTTTTGCACATTTTCCTTTTTACTAAGACACGTGAAAGCTATGTTTAGCACCAACGCTTTATAACTGTAAAAGTATTGGTCAAAATGTTATAAATTTATCGAGTTTAAATAAACCACTTTGTTATAGTGGACATACGAAGACATAAAGCTCACATATTAGATAGATGCAAAAATGTAAGAACAAATATCAATATAATCAACTTATACACTTTGACATGTTCAATTAAGATTTGTTTTATTTTGTGCCAACGATCAAATGGTCAGATATATTTACTTCTTTTGTTTGAAACCGACATTTAAAATTATGTTAAGAAAGGTATTTCTCGATATATAGGAAACAGATACCTAGCATAATTACTTCTTTTATTCCTAGGCAATTTTCAAAGAACATGTTACTTTATAAGAACAATATATGTTTTATAATCGTGAGGCAATAGACAGAGTAGTAGTCTAAGTGGATAACGGTATAACATAAACGAAATTCCATGCTTATTTTATCTGAAAATAAATCAGAGTTTCTGAAGAAATTAAATTTAAAATACAAGAAACATATTGAAAGAAGTTGTTATCTCAAAAATATAAAATATTTAACTCCAATCGTCTTTACAATAATGACCATTATTTGAAAACATTGCAATTGAAAGAAGTGTTGCACGTTTTAAAGATTTTATATTTATGTATCAAACTGAGAATTATTTAACATGTCTTGTCGTAAAACAACACATTGTAGCACGCTCACAAAGACTGATACATGTTTACTTAAGTAAATCAGAGTTAAGGCACAAGTAATAAATAGAACTAATTGACAATATTTTTACCTTAAGTCTATTACGAAAAGAATATGATCAGGTTTTTTTTAAGTTTTCAATAGTGTTCGAAAAAGTTTCTGAAATTCTTCCATCGATTGATTAAAACATTATTTCGTTCGCTTAAGTATTGCCTCTAATTGATATACTAGTACACATGATATATACAAAGAAGTATTAGCAAAAAATGCTAGAAATCATTGCCATTCAGACGAGTTTTCAAACAAAATCCGTGTAATGAAGAAAGAGTTAGTATCTCTTCTCCAAATATCATTTAGCCCGCAGGAGTTTAAATACTGGTTGTAAGTTTTGTACATGAAGATATAATTTACATTTAAGATACAGATAACTCGACAAAATGTGAACTAATTGAAGTTAATTTATTTAGGCGTATAAAGTACTTTTTTTATATAAAGAACCTCGCATCCTTTTTATAATGCATACATTCTTACTATTTTGATAACCATTGTAATATATGGAGGAAAGAAAACAAAAAATGTGCCGAATATACAAAATACAAAACCTTATTTGCAAAAGTATTCTAAACCACGATCAGAAAATTTATACACAAATTTTAAAAAAAATGCCTTTCACGAAAAAATGTATTTTTCACACCGTTGTCCAAATATATAAAGCACTGAATAATATGCCCCTTCAATATATCCGAGACTTACAATATCAAATAATCAAAAGAATAATTTAAGATCGATATCTAACAAAAAAATAATTTCGTCTTACAACCCACGTACTAATCATTTTTAATGATGTATTCAAATTTAATGCCATGGTGATTTGGAATTCTATACCACTGAGGAATGTGAAAGAAGTAAACAACAAATCGTCAATATTTAAAAATAGTTTTAAAAAATTCTTGTTTAATCAAACTTTTAAACACCCTAAAGGAGCGCGTTACCCCTGCACCACGGGGAAGTTATACGAAGTAAGCCCGAATAAAATAAATGATTCTAAATTTAGAATTTCCATTTCGGGTTTATAATCCTTATTAATTTTGAAGTATTTTGTTCACGATAAACCTGTTGTTTAACACTGATGTAAATAATTTAGCGAAACTCTCCCCAAATTAGCCCGACATATATATATTCCACTTTTCAACAGTCATATTTATTTGTGTAAAACGCTCTGAAGTTTTCGGTAATTGACATCGCTAAAAATAGCATTTTGTTTACATGGATTCAATAATCGGGTGTAGAAATTGATTATCGATCGTCGTCTGCCCTAAATTTGTCCCTCTCCTAGAGTCAACATAACATCCTTACTTTATTTTTCAAAAAGTCTAAATACCAAATGTTCATTTAGGCAATAGGGGGCGTTTAATTACAATCACAATAATCTGAAGCTTAACGAAAAATGCCAAGCAACTTTTAGTTCAACTTTTTAAAAAAAAGTAGAGGTATTGTTATAGTCCTGGCGGCGTTGCCGTTGCCGTCCACAAACAGGTATTTGGATTATAACGTTTTAGTTCTTGGTGTCTTGTCTTTATACTTGGCCACAACAACCCTTGGAACAAGACCTTTCAGTAGATTACACTAACCTTGACCTTCATCTGTAAATGACCTTGACTTTCAAGGTCAAAAGTCCAAATTTTGCTTGTTCTTGCTATTATTGGCTGTAACTTTGTTATTTTTGAATGGATTGTCTCCAAATTTGAACATAATAATCTTCAAGGATAGCCCTTTAGAATAACCTGACAGACCTGTACTCATATATGATCTTGACTTTGATGGTCAAATTATTAAAATTTTCTTTGTTGAAATAAAAGCCCTGGGATAAAAATTAGCCCCGTACCAGGGGGTCGTTTTTTCCCCTTTATGTATATAGTAAAAACTTAAAAAATCTTCTTTCTACCAAGTTTAGTCAAATAAAAGTCCTTGGGTAAAAATTGGCCATGCCCGCGGGTAATGGATTTCCTTATGTGTATACATGTAGTAACTTAAACTTAAAAAATCTTTTAAAAACCCAGGGCTTCCACTAAGTTCAAAAATTTGGGAGTCAGTCATTGCAAAATCTCTGATATTGGTAGACACATTATATAGGTAAAGACTGAAAAGTGTCAGATTTTGGAAGTCACAAGCCAAAATCAGAGAGTATATGACTTCCAAACTTCCATTAATGGAAGACCTGAAAACCAAAAGAGCTATAGTTTAAATACTAAGCATGAAATATCTTCCAGTGAGTGTCTTCCAAGTTAGTTCAAATAAAAGCCTTGGGATAAAAATTGGCCACGTTGACGGAATGGGGAGGGGGGCGGCCATTGTTTTTCCCTATATGTACATTGTAAAAACTTAGAAAAAATCTTCATATAAAATCCCCAAAAAGGTAGAGCTTACAGTACGCTCAGCGCGGATTTAGCCTTTTCAGCGATACCATCGCGGTCATTTTTTTTCTAACGCGGACAAACACGGTGGAGGTCCGCGATAAAAATACTAATTTTCCCCGCGATCAACGGTGTCTAGTTGTTTCCAACGCGGACCAGAAACCGACGATTGCAGTCATGTTATCGTTAAAATCAGTCATCCGTGTTTCGCGGGATAACGCGGGGGTCAGAACAAGTAAATCTAAAAAAAAAACTTAGTCTACGACCGTGGATGTGCTTTCACTTCAAAATGAAGAATAAGAAATTTATACACAGTTCTTGCATTTTTAAAATAATTTTAAGATGATGTTTATTTTCTCACCGCCAGAACCCACGGTACACTATCCGTAAATACTTTTTTTATACCGATACCGGTATACGGCCTGGATTACTGAGGATGCCTTTTCTTTGATATAAAAGATATTTCTTTGGTTTAGGACCAACATTATACAGTTTTAAATTTTAACTGTACATTTCTCACTACATCTCCATGTTTATTTTATGTCTTGCAACAAAAATAACAGAGCCCCAAATTTTTACAATATACGATGAAATATAAATAGAGTTTAGAAATTTTACCCGTCAATCTACCAAATTTATTAGCCAACGGAAAACACATCTTTCTACAAAATTAAAACAACGTACCTCATTTTTACAATTTGTTTGATGAAATAAAGATAGTTGGTTGATAGAATTTTTTTCTTCTACATGCATATGTAAAGATATACTATGCTCAGATATGGTATCAGAAAATATTGATAATTGCTACACAGTCTCTTTGTAAATATGAAATAAACATGTTTTGACTTCACAAAAAGTTGATTTGTCATGTTTAACGCTCTACACAGTATAGGTCGTCACAATATGAATATATAGTGTCGTTAAAAAAACTGGCAGTTTTTTAAAGAAAATATCAACTTTATTGTCCCATAATAGAGAACGTAACTTCCAATGCATAGTTTATTCAATATTTTTTATTCAAATTAGACATATTCAGTAAGAATTTCATAGGTTTAAATAAATTTCTTCTAATAATTATAATCTACTAAAAGCTTTGCATAGTATATTCTTTAAATAAACGGGGTTCACAGAAAAAATAGAGGTTGCAATAACATTTGACTAGCGGTACGGGCCCGGACGCAAGCTGTTGCAACTTCTGTAATTGATGTCCAAAAACATTCTGAAATTGAAAATAAAGGCAAATAAATTATTTTAGTAGACTCTAATATAAATTCTTTACTGTACAATTACATCTATTCCATAACGTTTTAACAAGTTCCATGAACTACTTGTAAAATTTAACCGTTTTCACGATGAAAAACACCGCGGTTTACGGTGATTGAACACCGCGTTCCCCCGCAATCAACCGCAGTGTTCCGCTGGGGAAACGCTTACGGCTGTAGTTTTATGTCCGCGGTGGTGAAAATTTTCTGTCACAATATTTGAGCATATTTTGGTCTGTGATGAGCCACATCCGCCGGGACACGCAGGTTTTGCAAAATCCGCACTGAGTTTACTGTAGATATTTATCATGAAACATCTTCTAATGGGTGTCTAGCAAGTTTGTTCAAATAAAAGCCCCTGGTTTAAAATTGGCCTTGGCCCAGGCGCCTATATATAGGTAAGTGATTTCAGGGCCATCATGGCCCTCTTGTTTTAACCTTGCCATCAAGATGTGGTCTCAAGATTGCGGCTAAATGGCAGTCATACAACAGAATCTAATTTTTTACTTATTCTTTTGAGTTAACAACCCTTTTTCTTGAACAAACCCAAAATGTTCCTAAATGCTTTGAATGTTTAGCTTTCTTTTTGTCCCAACAATTTTGTTTTACACCAATTTTTAAGTGTTAAGATAATTATGGGCATAGACTAAAATGTAGACATTTTTGAATGATGAATCTCGAATCAAAAGATAGTTCAAAGTATAATGATAATTGATTTAGATCTATCGGATTTTTATTTGACAAAATAATCTTCAAAATTCAGATTGTTTCGTACATATAATTATTTCATTTTAGCACAAAGAAATAAGTTTTTTTCTGAAGTGCAAATACAGCTACCATACAGTAGTTGTCCTTTTACTAGCCACAGTATTGTTTTAGACATGTCCTTTTGACAGGGCACCTGTTTCCGTTATGTTTAGTCTTGATTTTTGTCATTCGACAGGTACTTGAAACAAACTATAAGTAATGTTCTATAAGGGCTATATACTATAGTAATTTCTAGACTTTTTTATATGCCCGAAAGAATTTCGGGAATATTATGTTATACCCCCTGGCGCCCGTCAGTCCGTACGTCCGTCCGTCTGTCCGTCCGCACTCACAGGAGAGTAATTATGTGGCTAGAGGGACAATAGGTAACCGATTAGTTGATAAGGGAAAGTCAAAAATGTAGCAGGGATGTTGCTATGACAATCCACCCGTAAAATAATAAAGACTTTAGTAAATTGTTTAATCTGTACTGTATATTTATGGAAAGTAGAATTATAATTGAATTGATTTTGAGAGTTGTTTCTTATTTCTTTTATGGTTTGTAAAGTTTCATTGCTTATAATTCCGAAGAAAAAAAGACAGGAAATATGTCTCGAGGTGACGCCTAACATGTCTTCCAAGTTCTACTTAAAGTCTCTTCCTTTATCCCTAAAACAGCTTGACGGAGAAATAACTTCTGACCCTGCTCAAGCCCTGCCTTTGTATCAACTTTTATCTTGACACAGATTGAAATGTGATTTCAAATTATAGAAATTAATTGCAGAGACATAGAAATGGTTGAATTAATTTTGGTCGCTCAACGTAGCCCAAATAATATCTATTTCTGTCTATGACCATTTCTAACAACAAATCTCAGTTGAGCAATCTGGGGCCAATATGGCCCTCTAGTGATAGTAGCAATGCCTTCATTATGAGTTAAAGTTCATGTTCCCTTAACTGGACCCAGCTTTCAAGGCATACATGTACAAGTGTTCGTGATCAATCATAGTTAATGTTGGTTTTCCTTGGATTCTTACATATTGTAGCTAAAAAAAATTTGTTCTTTCTAGAAATCAAGATGGCACATGAAATACATTTAAAGAACAACAAATACCGGCAGTGGGTTAAGGCTGGCCTAGGCTTGGGTTATCTTAAAGAGGGACTTGCGCCATTTTGTGATGACATAGGAAGACAGCAACACAAAGATATTATAAACAAAATACAACAAACAAAGACTCCTCAACCAAACGTACCATGCAGCGCCTGTCGGATAACAGCTCTCCAGCCAGACCATGTCCGAGTCTCAAAAGGGATATGTCCCCTCAATCAAGATAAATGTAATTGTTGCTTTCCTAATAAAAAGAGACCCTGTCCAAACAATGTATGTGGTGCCATCTATGACAGCATTATACAGTATCATGCATCAATGCCACTGGCACCTTTTTGGAAAAACAGTGATGTCCAACAGTGGTCGACAGAACCGTGGGAGGTTTGCAAATGTTTTATAAATGCTCCTGGGTACAAGGACAAGACATCAGCAGACGAAACTGATTGCACTGGGTTGCTTCATGTTATCATAAATAACAAGTACTTTCATAGTCATATTGGAGGCAATGTTGCAGGACCAAACAATCTTTTTTCAAAGGTAGATTTAATCATTTAATGATTTATATACTTTAATTATAATGTTCTTTTATTTCTGTAGAATGTTGGGGCTTTTCTCTATGTGAAAAATTATTCTTGATAACTCAAGCACATTTGATCCTTGATTACTAAGCCTTATTTATTCTGGCATATTTTGCTGTTCCTTTGCAATGATGTTGTTAAATAATGTAGATACCGTAGAATTTTACGCTTCATTGTAAGGTAACTACTATGTTAATACAGCAACAAAGCATAAAAAAGAATGTCCATTTAACTCTGAGTGTAATTAAGTGATACACCCCTATAAATATGTTGTTTTATTTGTTTTTCATTCAATAGGTACGTCAGTACAGAAACATGATTTTCCACTCAAGCAGTATGGAATTAGAGGAAAGCGATGCAAATACTTACATAGATGATATGATAACAGTTCTACAAGATAGTAAGGAACTTGTTCATCAACCAGCTGCACAACAAGCTGTACTGAAACTCCAAGATGTAAGTGTACATAATAAATTATAAGTTTGAAACCTTTAAAGAGTTAAATTATCATAACTTGAAATAAGCACATTTTACTAAATTTACAGGGTTAAATAGAAAAAAGTGCTCGAAGTGGTTACTTCATTTTAGTCAAATTTAAGTAACAACTGCCTTAAGTTAACTTATCTTGATGAAATCAAATAAAATTACCCACAAGTGTAAATATGAAGAATACAGATCTAAGCTTGTTAGTAACAGGTAAGAAAAACAAATGGTGAAGAAAATAGAGAATTCTGGCAATCAAATGACTATACCACACATCCTGCCTTAAAAGCAGATTTTTGAAGCCCTCAGAAAAAGTATGAGTTAAAATAAAAAACAATTGAGATAATTTTGAAATTTAACCTTGCATATAATTTGTTACATAGAAGAGTAAGTATTATAACTCACATAACTTCATTTTTTATGAAGGAAAATATAAAAGAAATTGATATTTTTCATTAGCTGAAGAAGAAGGACTTCATTTTATTTCATGCTTTCCAGTGTTTTATTGTAATATATCAGATGATTATATTCTGATAAACCACTAGTGAAATTTATAAAATATAATTTTCACAGTAGCCGGACTATATCTGAATGCGGATGAATAGAAAATCATAAGGAAATGGAATAAAAGGCAGAAATAAATGCTGTCATGCATAAACTTTGCTTCTTTAGGAAAAGAAAGTCGATGTCACCATACATCATATTAAAAATGTAACAAAATTAGACAAAATTTAACAGAACTATATTTCAAAATTAATGATGTGACGTCATGATGTGATGACGTCACAAAGGAAAATGCGCGACGTTACGCGGCAAAATCAGTAAAAAATACTTAAAATCACTTAAAAAGCATGAAATAAAAAGAAAATTTATTTGTTTTACATATAAGATTGAAATATATTTCATTCGTGAACACCAGCTATTATAATTTCACTCGTGGCTACGCCACTCGTGAAAATATTACATCTGGTGTTCACTCAGTGAAATTATATTTCAATCTTACATGCAAAACAAACAAATATCCTCTATATAACTACTGTAGACTTTGATGAAATTCTGGGACAAATCAATGAAGAAATGAAAAAAGTTCTAAATTCAATTGATGATGCTGCAACTAAACAGGAATACGATGATCTAAAGAAGAAGTTTATAGAATTTGAAACCAAGATGTCAGAAGAAAAGGATGGGGAAAAGCTTGAAAATGAAAAAGAACTTAAAGATCTTAAGAAAACGATCACAGAACTTGAATCACAAATGGTCCAGGAGAAGAAGGAAAAACTCGAGATGGAAATAGAACATGTCGATTTAAAAAAGAAATTTACTGTCCTAGAGACTCTTGTTGCAGAACAGAAAAAGGTAAAACAAATTTCCTTCTGCTTGTTAGCTAAACGATATATGTTACACCTGTATCTGCATCTTTGCATTAAAGAAGATAAAGATAATATGTTAATTGTAAAGAAAAAAAAATTAAGTTCTTGTGGCAAAAATATTAAAACTAATAGTATCTAGCCAATTAACGATAACTAGAGTTTGGAATGAGGTATTGTAATCAAACTTGGTATATCGCAACCTTATGTGGAAACTCAGGTTGGTATTGCATTTGGACCCCCTGGGGTCAAGGTCACCGTTACTAAAAATAGAAAAATTGTTTCGGATAATAACTAGAGTTAGGAATGAAATATTGTTATCAAACTTAGCATAAAGGAAGCTTATATGAAGACCTGGGTTGGTATTGTATTTGGGCCCCCTGGGGTCAAGGTCACCGTTACTTAAAATAGAAAAATAGTTTCTGGACAATAACTTGAGTTAGGAATGAGATATTGTAATCAAACTTGGTGTATAGCAAGCTTATATGAAGACCTGGGTTGGTATTGCATTTGGACTCCCTGGGTTCAAGGTCACAGTTACTAAGAATAGACAAATGGTCTCCGGACAATAACTAGATTTAGGAATGAGATATTGTTATCAAACTTGGCGGATAGCAAGCTTATATGAAGACCTGGGTTGGTATTCCATTTGGACCCCTAGGGTCAAGATCACCGTTACAGTGTAAAAATAGAAAAATGGTTTTCTGGACAATAACTAGAGTTAGGAATGAGATATTGTAATCAAACTTGGTGTAATTTTTAGTAGGCTTATATGAAGACCCTAGCTGGTATTGCTTTTGGGACCCCCTGGGGTCAAGAACAAGGTTACTGTTACTAAAAAAAGTAAAATGGTTTATGGAAAATAAGTGGAGTTAGGAATGAGATATTGTCCGTGGCCGAGTGGTTAAGGTCATTGACTTCAAACCACTTGCCCCTCAACGCTGTGGGTTCGGATCCTGACAGGACTTTGGATTCTTTCATGTGAGGAAGCTATCCAGCTAGCTTACGGAACGTCGGTGGTTTACTCAGGTGGCCGTTCATGCCTGGAATAATGCAAGGAATTGTGCATGAGGTCTTTCTTCAACAGTATAGCTTGAACGTCGCCAAATGACCTCTACTGTGTCGGTGTGACGTAAAACCCAAAACAAACAAACAAACAAACATTGGAAATAACTAAAATATTTCATGACAGCTGCTTTTTGTTGATAAATTTTTTACCTGAATCTTGTTTTCCCTTGTTTTTAATTAATTAAAATTTTTCTTCTGTTGAAATTTCCCCTTGAATGAAAAATATTTGAAAAATCATGCAAAATTCCCCTCCTGCATGGACCCTGGCCCAAGTCTCAAAATGCTGAAGAGAGCCCTTTTAGCATAAGTGATTAAATGGGGCAATTTATGGTGGTAATTATACTTAAGTTAATAATATATTGTTGATTATTTTTGTACCATAATTTTTTGGAGTAAAGTAAATGATTTGTTTTTGCAGGAAATGGCAAAAATTAAGACAGAAACCTCCTCAGGTAAAAGTCAGACAGATTATGATCAAGCCAAGTTAGGTGAGTGAATATTTGTTTTGATGGTGTATATACAAGTGTATGACATTTGTTAATTAAAAAACAAGTAAAGGTCATTGTTACTTTGTAATTTTACAAGTTTATAATGATAAGACTCTAAATTATATTTTTATGATGAAATTCATGTAATTAACATTTCATTATACCCTACCACATTATATGGTTGGGGCTATACTGGAATGACTTTGGTCATTGTTTGGTCATTCATTTTCATATATTCGTTATATTAATATTATGTTGATATGTATTATAAGCTCACCAGGACCGAAGGTTCATACTGAGCTATCAGCTAGTATCAAAGGGGATACTGCGGTGTCCGTCATAATGTGTCAACAATAATCTTCTTCTCTGAAACTGCTGGGCAGATTTACTTAAAATTTGGTCTGTAGCATCCTTGTGCCAGTCACACTTGAATTTTGCTCATGTTATTTAAACTGGCCCCTTTTAGGGGCCACTAAAAAGCTAAAAATAGAAAATATCTTTTGAACGTCTATTTCTACAGAACTAATTGATGGATGTTTATTCAAAGCTTTGTCTGTAACATTCTTAGGTAATATTTTATCAAGTTTGCTCATATTAATTTGATAAGCCCCTTTCAGGGGTCATTGGAGCTAAAAAATAGAAATACCTTCAGACATCTTATGGAACTAATTGATGGATGATCACCAAAACTTTTTCTGTAGCATTCTTATGTAGTATTTTTATCAAAATTTGCTCATATTTAATTTGATTAGCCCCTTTTACGGGCAGCTAAAGCTAAAAAAAGAAATACCTTTAAACTTCTATTTCTACAGAACTAATTGATGGATGATCACCAAACTTTGTCTGTAGCATTCTTAAGTAGTCTTTTATCAACTGTGATCATATTAACTTGATTGGCCTCTTTTAGGGGTCATTAGAGCTAAAAATAGAAAAAACCTTCAGACATCTTATGGAACTAATTGATGGATGATCACCAAACTTTGTCTGTAGTTAGGTAGTATTTTATCAAATTTGCTAATATTAATTTGATTAGCCCCTTTTAGGGGCAGCTAAAGCTAAAATAAGAAATACCTTTTAACTTCTATTTCTACAGAACTAATTGATGGATGATCACCAAACTTTGTCTGTAGCATTCTTAAGTAGTCTTTTATCAAGTTTGATCATATTAACTTGATTGGCCCCTTTTAGGGTAATTAGAGCTAAAAATAGAAAAACCTTCAGACATCTTATGGAACTAATTGATGGATGATCACCAAACTTTGTCTGTAGCATTCTTATGTAGTATTTTATCAAATTTGCTCATATTAATTTGATTAGCCTCTTTTTAGAGGCAGCTACATATGTAAAGCTAAAAAAGAAATACCTTTTAACGTCTATTTCTACAGAACTAATTGATGGATGATCACCAAACTTTGTCTGTAGCATTCTTAGATACTCTTTTATTAAGTTTGCTCATATTAATTTGATTAGCCCCTTTTTGGGGCCACTAAAGCCAAAAATAGAAAAATCTTTGAACATCATTTCCTACTGAAATAATTTAAAGATTATCACCAAACTTTGTAGCATTCTTAGGTAGTCTTTTATCAAGTTTGCTCATATTAATTTGATTGGCCCCAATTAAGCTAAAGCTTAAATGCCCCAGATCATGGGATTTCTTAAAATTATTGTTTAAACATATTCTATAGAAAAAAATTGACAATGAATAATTTTTTCCAACACTGAAAAGCAGTTGTTTCTGGTGAGCGACTCAGGGCCATCATGGCCCTCTTGGGGCCATCATGGCCCTCTTGGGGCCATCATGGCCCTCTTGTTTATATATTTGTGTGACTGTAATGAATCATTTATTACAAAACCCTAGCTGTTGTCATATAGATAACACTTTTTGCTTACACAAAAGTTTGTTTTATTCAAGACCCACTCTACCAAATGCATGGACCGCTACACCACCAAAAAACTCAAAAATTTTCTTTAGGAAAATAGTGTTCTAACTTACCTCATACAGTACCCAATACATTTTACAAATAAAAATGTAAATGTTTGTACTTTGCAAAAAAAAAAAAAAACAATTTAAAAATAATCCATTGCCCACTTGCCCTGCAAAGTTGAAAATTGGCTGGGCAAGTTAGTCAAGATATTCAGTTCATTTTCACAAAAAAAAAATCCATTCTTTTTTTCCCTCTTTTCTGTAATTTTTAGCTCACCTTGCACAAAGTGCAATAGAGTTTTTAGGATGGCCAACCAAATGGCGTCCGTCCACATTTTATTCAGACGACATCATCTACAATTCCACTTGGCCAATATTAATGAAACTTGGCAGGAATACTCATCGTATGAAGCTCTATCAAGATTGTTCAAAGAATGCCATTCCATGCTAAACTCTGGTTGCTATGGCAACTAAAAGAAAAACTTAAAATTTCTTATACTTCAAAATGGAACGGGCTAGAGCTTAGATATTTCTCACAAGGCATTAGCTTGTTAGTTCCTACAAAGGATATTCAAATTATGGCCTAAAGCTGAAAATTGGTCTCTATTTTGGGAGTTAAAGTGTTTTTTTTTATTGCAAGGTTATATAGACTTTCTTTGTAGGGATAAATTGAGACAGTGTATCTTGTATTATTTGTCTCAACAGACATTGTTATGAAGATTTTTCTTTTAAAGCATAAGAAGGATGAAAAGTTTGTTGAATGTGAATGTTAATTCAAAACAGAGTCGATCAGAATAGCACACATTTGAGAGCTACAGTGAAGTTGATTTCCCCATTGAATAATGGATTTTTCCATTAATTTCGTTATATCATCAGAAAGGAAGACTGTGTCATTTCCGAAATACAATTGTAAAATATTTCGGTTCTTGACAATGACTGGCACATTTTATTGTGCATGAAATTGCACAAAGAAACGAAAGTGAACAAAAAATGTTGTTTTTTTCCCACAAAAATTAGTTGATTAAGATAAAAGTTTAATTTACAGAACGGATATTACATTTTTTGTCCTTCCGGTTTGCGGGAAAAATCATATAGCAGCTAGCTACAGCGCACCTACTGATGAACGAATTATGTCATAATATTTCATTCTGAGAACAAACATACGATTCGAATTATCAAATAATGCATATCAAATCAAATCAAACCAACAATTTTGCCTAAGAAAACATCTGTATCAATCTGACCTCGAGTTGAGATTATAAATTATACTAAACCGGAAGTACATGACGAAACGTCCACCAATTAAGAAAATTGAGAAATTTTGTAACATAAACTCGTATTTCACAACAAAGAAGTGAAGATGAATACAATTATCGGTGTGCTTCGTTGAAATAGGTATTTTGTTAACTATTTATTAAGTTTAAAGGCATGACATTCTGTATTTATGTAAATATCACCTCCCGACGTCCCGTGTTATGATTTATAAAATTATACATGTACACATGTGTTATTGACCTCAATAAATGTTAGTGAAAATGGAAAAATAATTATGGGAATTATCCATGGTGCTAGTAATACTTAATTATCTTTATCATTTTGTTAACTAAGCAAGAAAAATACGTAATTTTAAAGTAACTTAACCTCACAATATTATCAATTTATACGGGCAGCACGAAATACCCAAATATACCCAAATATACCCAAATACACCCAAATATACCCAAATATTGCCCAAATATACCCAAATATTGCCTAAATATACCAAAATATTGCCAAATTATACTAAAAATAAATGTTTTATGCTAAAAATGTGCTGTTTCAATCATGAATACAATATACACTTTCACTAAGATATAATCAAACATACCCAAATATACATTTTCCTATCATTGTGTTTTGAACCAAAATACTGTATATGTACTCAATTTCAGCTATTTTTTTTAAATAAGATGGACACTTGCATGTATATGATATGAAATTTCAACAAAATTACACGTTAAAAATGTTAGTGTAGACAACAAATACCATATCCATATCTTGATTTAAAATTGCAAGTACATTCATAAAGAACCTATATATATATTAGATAAGCAAATGTCACAACTATTATTTCCTTACAACATCTTTACTGTCCATTTCAACGGAATGAATAAAAGTTATAGCAGGCTAAGTCATATTATTTTATAAATATTTATTTATTTCTCATTATAATCTATATTTTATGCAAACAAAAATAAATATTGCTATATTTGGGTATATTTGGGTGTATTTGGTTATAATTGGGTATTTCGTGCCGCCGATTTATACTTGAAAATCTTCTCAAACAGTAATTTTTGAATTCATTATTGAAACATGAAAATGGTTCATGAAGAGATTCAAAGAGAGGAAAAAACTGAAATGACTCATGAAAATTTTGGTCAAACAGTCTGCCACTTGAAATGTTTACCTTCCTGAGATCCCTGCTAATTGTTGTTGTTCTTTTTTTTTAGAAAGGGTGTTCTGAATTATGATAAACCACAGATGCTTGGGCCAACATGATACCCCTGAGTAAACACTATCAAAAATATTTTGATATTTAAACACTAATGGGATATCTGTTACAACTATAATACTGGTTTTCGAAAAAAAAAATCATATAATACTGTTTGCCATCCTGTATTGAGGCTTGATTCTTGGCAGGCAGGCGAAATGGTTGGGCTATTTTTCGTAACAGTTTTCTCAGCAACTACTTATCAGAGCCTCATGATATTTAGTTTGCAGCATTAACACATTGTCCAATACCATGAGATTCGATTTAAGGTCTGTCGCTTATCCACTTCATGTTTACTGACTTAGTTAAATTCATAATAATTGTCAATGGTATGAATATTTCGTAACAATTTTCTCATTAGTTTAGTTCATAATAATGGTCAATGGTATGAATGTTTTGTAACAATTTTCTCAGCTACTACTTATTACAGCCTCTTGATGTTTGGTATACAACATTGATATGATTTCAGGTATGTGGCTCATCCACTTAGAGTTTTCTGACCTAGTGAAATTTTCAGCAGTAATTGTAAATGGAAGGAAATTTCCGTAACAGTTTTCTTAGCAACTACATATCACAGCCTCTTGAAATTTGGTATTGTGACTGCAAAGTTCAGGTCTATCGCTTATCGTCTTCCAGTTTACCGACTTAGTTAAATGTTCGATATGAATGGTCAATTGTAGGAAATTTTTGTAACATCACAGCCTCAGGAGTCATGTTATTTGGTATACAAATGTAACCCGGCGATTTTTGTCTTTGGCCCATTTTTATTGAAGTATGATCCAAATTTGTACTTCGTCTTGTTTATGATGATGTCATTGTTAAAATTTTCATGATGTAAACACGCCACAGGGAGTGTATTTTTAGCAACCTGTACATTAAAGAAAAGAAAAAAGAGGTATTTCTAAACACTTGTTTGCATTCCTGTTGCTGTCGGCCAAAAATACATTACATTTGACACTAACCTTTAAATGACATGAAAGCATTTTATAAACCTGTTGTTTTTTTTTTTAAAAAGGAAAATAATTTATAAGATCTATTACTAAGGTGAGCGATATAGGGCCATAATGGCCCTCTTGTTTCTTTTTAAGATTTTTAATAGCCAAACTGTTATCCTGATTAAAAATTGAATAAAAAATGGAATTGACAAGGTTCCAGTATAAAAAGAAAAAAAGAAAGCTTTACTTTGCAGATGTACAGTAACAATGAATATGGGCCATTTGTGAAAGGTTCCATTTTTAGTTGCCAGTACTTTTCCCAACTACATGTAGAGTTATTGCAAACCCCAATTTCAGACCGCACAGGACAACGCTTTGATGTTTCATATCATATCAAGTACTGTGTAATCATTTGTATATGTTGACATGAAATTTCGTGGTTTTATCAAACTGGCATTTTCTTGGGTTCTTAAATTTGTGGATTTTCATTTTCTTGTAAAAAAAATATTAGCAATGGAAAGTATTATTTTTCACTTAATCACCGCGCTGTGTTACTTACCACGTGTATATAACACAGATCTTGTCAATAAAATTAATCCTTGCCTCTGGGAGTAAGACAGTAACTGCCCATAATTGACAGCAATTAACACGTTTGTGTGACATGATATGCAGCTCCATTGGAAACACTGCCCCTATAATTCGCCAATGTAAACATCGCATAAATAATACGTCATCTGTCACTTTTTAACCAGCGATTTAAAAAGTTTACGCCCTGAAATGGTCCAAAACTACACACTACGACGGTGTAAATTGATATGCATATAAATTAATACGAGTAAGTGCCTCAATACTGTTAGATATGTATGTGTGTATCTAGTAAAAATACGGAAGCTTCTTAAATATTTTAGGAATAGCAGTCACATAAATACATATTGAAATTTATTTAAATGGATCATATAAACACTAGTCGTGTAAAGTTTTATCGGCGCTAACTAATGCACTGGGTTTCCATATTTACTGGATTATGTCACGTATTTTGGCTTACACAATCAAATAGCCTACAACGATCAAGTAGTCCCTATGATGACATTTGTGACAGCAAACTGAAGACATACAATGGATTTTAAGCTCACCTGACCACGAAGTGGTCAAGGTGAGGTATAGTGATGGGGCTATGTCCGGCGTCCGTCGTCGTGCGTTGTGCGTCGTCAACAATTGGGGTGTTAACAGTCTAGCAGTCACGTTTTTGATTGGATCATTGTCAAACTTTGTCAGAATGTTTGTCTCAATGAATTACAGATCAAGTTTGGGTTATCTCCGGTCATAAACTAGGTCACAGGAGCTAAAAATAGAAAAAGCTTGTTAACACTCTACTGGCTGCAGTTTTGATCCAGATATTCTGGAAATATGTCAGAAAGGTTGCTTTGATGACTTCTAGATCAAGTTCAAAGATGGGTCAGCTCCGGTCATAAACTAGGTCACAGAAGCTAAAAATAGAAAAAGCTTGTTATCACTCAATTGGCTACAGTTTTGATCCAAATATTCTGGAAATTTGTCAGGAAGGTTGTTTGGATAATTTCTAAGTCAAGTTCGAAGATGGGTCATCTCCGGTCAATAACTAGGTCACAGGAAGTAAAAATAGATAAAGCTTGTTAACACTCTGGTGACTGCAGTTTTGATACAAATATTTTGGAAATTTGACAGAAGGTTGTTTTGATGATTTCTATGTCAAGTTCGAAGATGGGTCATCTCCGGTCAAAAACTAGGTCACAGGAGCTAAAAATAGGAAATTCTTTATAATACTGTAGTGGGTCCAGTTTTGATCCAAATATTCAGGAAATTTGTCAGAAAGGTTGTTTTGATGATTTCTAGGTCAAGTTCGAATATGGGTCGTCTCCAGTTAAAAATTAGGTCGCATTGCCCAAATTTGGAAAACCTTTTTAACACACTAGAGGTCACATTTTGGCCAGGATGCTTGTCTAAGACATTGCTTGGATGCGGTTGATGGGTCAGGGGAGCGATCCAGGGCCATCATGGCCCTCTTGTTTTTCAAGTTTCTTAAATATTGCAATACTAAACTACTTATCGATTTAATTTGTCACTGACCTGATTATTAGTATACATTCATACCACAAAAATCGGCCGGAAAAGCGCTGACTCATGTTGTGATATATGGAACAGAGACATGGTAAGAAGTATATGTTGAGATAAAATTTCGTCGGGACTTAAATTCGTAGATTGACCTATCCACGAAAACTACGAAAATTTGTGCCCCGCGAATATAAATGATTTCACAGTGTTATGTTTCATTATGAAGAAAAGAACACAATAAAAAAACCGCGTCTAATTTTTATCCGTAGCATATCTCCTACATCCATGGAGGAATTGTAATGAATTTTAATAGAAATGTTAACCATTATGTGAAGATGTGTCTTGTGCATTAAACAGACCTCTAGGTCAAAGGTCAATGTCAAACTTAGAGGTCGTTGAAAAAAGTTTGTCCAGAGCAAAACTTCTACATGCATAGAGGGATTTCAATATAACTTGGCACTAATGTGAGTCAGAGTGTTGCGCACAAAATTTAGTTCGCAGCGACTTAGGTCAAAGTCACATTTAGGGGTTTAAGTTCAGGAAAAAAAAACACATGTCTTAATGTACAGATACTTTCCAGATATTGCCCAGAGCATAATATCTCCTATATGCATGTCTATAATGCCCACACTTCTGTCAAATGTTTCTGTGGTTATTGCGACAATGTTGCCCTTGTTTGGCAGGTGATTTTGTAGTGCCTGTCTCTTGTCATAAACTGTCATAGGCTGTTTAATGTTTGCTGACTGGCTGATTGATCTTTATAATTCAAGGAGGCCATCAGTGCTGTGTTCATTTCTTAAATATATTTCTGTATTATTTATTCATTGATTTGTCCATAACAATTTGATGTCATTTTATGATTTAAATTACAGAATGGCGAGAAAAGCTGATTGAACAGTATCAAAAAACCCTGCTGCAAGTTCCTACAACACCTTTACAACCAAAAAGTGAAAAATGTAGCTTTAATGAGATTTATATTAGGCCCAAAATAACGAGGGAAATAATACGAGAAAAGGGTGAGACAAAGGAGGTGGAGGTTAAAACAATGTCAGAAATCTTTACAAAGGATGAAGTCCCCAAAAAATCTGTATATGTTATAGGAGATGCAGGGTCAGGTAAAACTAGTTTTTGTAAATATCTGGTCAACTGTTGGTGTTTGGCACACAGTGAGGAACATGAAGCCGACAATGAAAATGAAGATGGCAATGGTAAACCTGAAGGGAACAGTGAAAAACATGGAGATGACAGTAAAAAACATGGAGCTTGCAATGAAAATGAAGATGGCAGTAGTAAACCTGAAGGTGACAGTGAAAAACATGAAGGTGACAATGAAAATCAAGGAGGTGTCAATGAAAATGAAAGTGGCACTGAGGAACAAGGAGGTGATAATGAAGGACATGAAACACATGGAGCTGGAGGTGTCGATGAAATTGAAGATGGCAAAGAGAAACACAGAGGTGATTTTGAAGAACATGAAAAAAGAGGAAGTGACATTGTAAATAAAGAGGTAAAGGGGGCACATAGTGGAGACATTGAAAACGAAGAGGGCAGTAAGACACATCAAGGTGTTATTGAGAAACGAGGGAATGAAAAACATGTGGGTGACATGAAGAAAAATGGAAGTGACAGTGATGACATTCAAGATAACAACGATGACTTAGTACACTCCGAATCCCACAATGATGACTCTGATGGTGACTCAATGCCTTCCGAATCTAACATTTATGACTCTGATGATATTTTAACAGGCTTTAAATTTGACAGTGATGGCTATGTTGATAGATTAAATGACTACATATTCGACAGTGATGACACTGATGATATCATAACAGACTTTAAATTTGATAGTGATGGCTCTGATGGTGACTTAACAGACTCTGAATTTGACAGTAATGATTCTGAATATGATAGCAAAAATTATGAACTGAAATTCAATGGTGTAATAGAGATGAAGAAATTTGATTTTGTATTTTACATCCCTCTTAGACAGTATCGAAACATTGACACTATCGATGAAATGCTTCAAAAACGTTACCAAATGAAAATGTTAAACACACTTCTGGAAGAGGAATCCTCTAGAGTTATAATTTTGCTTGATGGCTTAGATGAATGGTCCTCTGAAAATGTCCCAGGACATAGCATCTTCAAGAAGTACACAATATTAACTACTTCGAGGCCATGGAAATTTCATACATTAAGATCTAGTGATGTGAAGATTGAACAGTCGCTGAATCTGAAGGGTTTTGATTTTAGATGTGAATGGGAAATGGTAAATAGGACAGTTTCACAATTAAATATAAAAAGACATTCTAGTAAAGAAGCAAGAGATTGTAGGGAAAAGCTAAAAGAAGAGTCTCTGGAAAGTTTAAAACAGGTACCAATTATGCTACATCAACTGATATGTCTATGGTTTGATGGTAAACTCGATAAAACCTTAAGATGTGCCATCTACACCGGTATGTTAGAGTTATTCTTCACCTGGAATGACATGAAAACTACAGGAACAAGTACTAGACTTATGAAGAGTGCCCAGAAAGTAGATCTTCCTAAATATTTAGCCGATAAAACTAAATTAAGATTAAACCGCCATTTCATTTATGAAGTGTCACAGTTGGCTTATGAGACACTATTTAATTGTCCGAAGGATAAATCCTTGACATTTGACATTTGTATGTTTGATGAAGTAGAGATATCAGATGAAGTAAGAGAAAATTGCTTGAAACTTGGAATAATGACAGAAGATGAATGTCCAAGTTTATCTGTATCAGAACCACCAAGCTCATTGTTCTCTTTTATTCACAAATCAATGCAAGAATTTCTGGCTGCAGCGAATATTGGTATCAATTTTAATATGAAATTGGGTTCGTCAGATAGTAAAGGAAATGAGGAATTAGCCAAGAAGTTTATAAAAGAGGTTTTTTAGAAATGTTCAACAATACATGACATATTAGAGCAATCAAATGTTATCATTATGCTATGTGGTCAAGAACCTAGATTAGCAACATATGTTTCAAAATACATATATGATACTGTGTCAGAAGACTCTCTTGGTCAGGAATTCAGGAGAACAATAGATATGGATAATCGTTGTATTACTGATATTCAAAAGCTTATGTTTGACTCAATGGAAGAATTTAATGCAACATGTAATATAGGAAGTAATCCTGTATTTTATATAGGAGATTTGGTCATTGGTAGAGGGGGTCAGTCTTGTGATATTGTTTGTTCAGGTATTGATCAGCATCAAATTGTTCCTGACTCTGTTCTGTCTATTAAGGTAGATGCCATCAACACAAAAAATGTTAAATTTACAAAATATTTACCAATGTTTCATCATCTTGAAAAAATTGAAATAAATATGGATATGAATCACAAAGTGATACTAGTAGTACACAGAGTAATGAACAGTTGATTGATGAGATAAACAATTGTGTTTCTGAGACAATTAAAGTAAATACTTCAACATTAAAATCTCTGTCTCTTGCTGGTGTCTCTTACACTGACAAGTATTACCCAGTGTGTAAAACAGTTGTTAGTAACCTACCTAGTATGATCAATCTTGTAGCAATAAGTATGAGTGGTATAACAATGAGTCATGATGATACTACTACATTTTGTAATTTTCTTGAGAGAACCAGTCATCTTGAACAAATACATCTTTTTAATGTTAAATGTGAGTGTGAGAACCAGCATGATGTAAATTTATCAAAACATCAACAACTTCAGTACCTTTATTTGTATAATACTGTTAGTGTGATAGATGCTGATACTACAAACCTTGAAATATTTAAATTTAGTGAATTGAAAGATAGTAATTATGAGAAAATATTTGATATTATTAGAAAATCTAACAAATTAAAAGAACTTAAATTGTATGGAGATGATAACAATAAATCTCAATTATATCATACCAACATAACAAAGAGACTAGTCACAGTATTACCATTGTTACACAATCTCAGTAAGCTTGAGTTAAGGTATTGTAGGTTAACTGACAATATAATACAGTTACCTTTAGAGATGAAGAGTTTAAAGAACATTGAGCTTTATGAAGTCATAATGAGTTTGACAACATGGCAGAAGTTTGTTGATAGTCTTCCTCATATTCCTCATACTGTAGATGTGAGTATGTTCTGTTATATGACAGGAGATGGTGAGGAGTTTAATGATGTTGATATGTTTACATTGATAACACAAGGACTAAGAGAAGGGAAGGGAAATGATGCTAAACAGTATGTAAACAATAGAGATCAGTTATTTCATGTTAAACATGATGATGATTTGTTTATATTTTCAACAGAAAAGTGATAAAGTATCCATTTAGTTACATAGTGTTTGAACTTTTTTTTCAATATTAACAATAAAAATAATGGTTTGAATCTTTAACACAGTGAAATAGGATACATGACGTTAACATAGTGATTAAACTAAATTATTGCATGTTAAAAGAGATAATTTTTTTGTTCATTTTTGACAAAAAAGAAATGATCTGAAAATTTAACATAGTGAAATAGGATACATGACGTTAACATAGTGATTAAACTAAATTATTGCATGTTAAAAGAGATAATTTTTTTGTTCATTTTTGACAAAAAAGAAATGATCTGAATATTTAACATAGTGAGATAGAATACATGCAGTTAACCACGGATTTATATTACAGGGATCGGACACTCCCAGTTAACCCTATATAAATGCTTAAATATCTTGTCGTGCACCCGATAAAGGTACATCGATCGATAATCTACCGGCGCTAAGCGTAAATGCCCGTTCGCAACGGATTCCTACTTTACAAAATACCATATAGCTTTTCCATTTATTATCCCATTTTTGAAATTTAAAGTTTATTTTGAAGAAAAATACTTGTTCAATTCAAATATCTAATTTATTTTTTCAATGTATAGTTTATTTGTCGGCAACGGCGATTAAGAAAAATAACTTGACGAAATCCGCGGTAAATTTACATTTTTTTATATAAAAAGCAGGTATTTCAAATTAATTATTATGGACACGTACTAAATTCAATTTCAAAATAAAAAAGAAGCCAATGTAAGTTATTCACAGTTGATCAAATATGCAATATTTAAGATTTATTGGGTTATGTAGTCAAATTTATTAACGCACAATTGTTTTACGGGTAATGTATTGCAGGCTTTACAATTATATTCACTCAACACGTGAAGAAGATATTCATTTTTTAGTACAAAATATTGCCGAGAGTTTAATATTGCCATATTCATACAATATTCAAATTTCATTCATAATTTGTATCATTATTATCTGTCGGTGCAGTTAAGTAGACAATCATCGTGACAGTAAAGTAGGCCCTACTCTCGTGTGGCTGTCTCGATTCCGGCCTTTTTAATGTCACTCGTATATTTTAATTATTCTTTTTATTTAGATGCCTGTAGAAAGATATTTCTGATATTTTTTAATGTAACACTAGAAAAACAATTAAAATCTTTACAGTTTGAGTCAGTATTATGCGAAATAAAAGTAACTGTTGATTATTTTTTACACATCGCCACAGATTTATATTGTAATATAAATCCGTGACATCGCTTTAAAAATGTCTTTGAAGTTTAATTACTTTTGAAAGGGGTTAATTACCAGGTAACAAGTAATAATTGAAAAACTTTATTTTCAACATTTCATTACCAGGTTGCATGTGATAATTGCAACAATCAATCTTCAAAAACAAATAGAATTTGAATGTATATTTTGTATGTGCGTGGTCTTAAACTACAGTCCATTGTATGTGTAATAAGAAAATGATTCTGAAGATGATAGATATAAATACAATGTAAATCTATTTTCTTTATTAACATTTATAAATGAAATTGAAAATATACAAGTCCTTTCGTTGAAAAAATGAAAATAAACATATGACAAATAAATCATTTGACGGGAATTGTGAAGGATAACTATGAAAAATTTTGTGTCAACATAAAAAATAATATTATAAAACAGCTGTTCTGTATGCCAATAAAAGTTTCTTCCTTGCCAATATAATGAATTCATCTATGTATGAACGCTTTTTTCAATGATCTGAAAATATATTTAATACACTAATTAGTAGAATACTACATTTATACTAATATTCAGGTAATCAAATAAAAGATGTTCAAATCATTTGGAAATAATTCACAGAAAAAAAAGACAAATTTCAAACATGAATTTCTTTAAAAGTTTTTAAGCAATCAAGAAACTTTTTTTGCATTGCAACCATTAAACCATGTAGAAATTAATTATCTTAATCTGAATCGCGGTAATAATTTGTGCTTCAAGTTAAAGGGCGTCAAAGTGTAGAGAGTATGCCTAAACAATAGACGAATATTTTTTAAATTAGGTACTATTTTAACTCAGCGTTGCAGCGGAATATTTTTATATATTAATACTTTAGCGACACAAAATAATACTGTATAATTACATTAATATGTGTAAAAATTTTCACAAAGCTGCCATAACACCACATACTCTTGTGAAAATCTGTCATATTTCGCACTCCGCGCGTTCCGCCATCTCTCATTATGTCCACCTTTATCCGATATGCGATTCCGCGAATGCGCGCGACGAGATTTTAAGCAAAACGATATAGTGTTCGATCCTTGTAATATAAATCCGTGAGTTAACATAGTGCTTAATCTAAATTATTTCATGATAAAAGACATAATTATTAAAATAAACATTATCAGCAAAAAAAATAAAAATACTAAAGTTACATATTGATATGTTAAATAATGAATGTAATACAATATGATAGATAACAATCATCAAAAACAGTTCATTAAATATCAATTTCTGATCATTGTAGTAATATTGAAATTGATGAAAGTAATATTCAAATGTGTATTTAAATAAATAAATGAAAGAAATGCAGTGAATTATTATATTATATGATAGGATAAGGGAATGGTATATGTAAGAAATATTTCAATGGTATTTACAGTTGAATATTATTAATAAATACCAGTTATATGATATATACCAGTTATATGATATATAGGACAAGTGATTGGTATATAAAAATACCAGTTATATGTTAAATATGCAAAGGAAATGGTATATATCAATACCAGTTATAAGATATAAAGAAATATGGAATGGTATAAATGAATACCAGTTATATGTTATATAAAGCAAAGGAATGTTATATGTAAATACCTGTTATACTATATTAAGACAATGGAATTATTTATACTAATACCAGTTGTAAGATATATAGGACAAATAATTGGTTTATGTAAATACTGGTTATATGATATATAGGACAAATGATTGGTTTATGTAAATACCGGTTATATGATATATTGGACAAGGGAATGGTATAATTATATGAATACCAGTTATATGTTATAAAGGACAAGGGAATTGTATAATAAATACCACTTATATGATATATAGTAAAGTGGAACAGTATATCTTATTACAAATTATATGATATATAGGATTATATGATGCAGAGGAATAGTCAATTGTATAATAATGAATACTTGTTAGATGATAAATATGACAAGTAAATGGTATACATAAATTGTTTCATTTACATGTTATATTTTAGTGATTCCTTCTTGGATAGTTTTATATTGTAAATATTGAAAAAAGTTAAAAATTATATTTATGTAAAACAATGTGTACAAGTTAAAACTGTTAGTATTATTCAAAGTGTAAAGTTAAAGGGACTCCACTGAGGATTTTTGACATGTTTGGAATTATATCTTCTTGATTTTTGACATGAGTTATATGTTCTTGAGGTTTCCTACTATTTGAATATAACTATTAACTTGTGTGCGAAATTTCAGATCATTCTTCGAAAATACTTGTAATCAATTTAGCTCGACTATTAAGAGAATAGCTACAGCTATATACTTGTAGTAGTTACAAAGGTGTCGCATTGGGGTCACACTTAGGTTAAGTTTTTTGCGTGCAAAATTGGTATCTAAAAACTACTGAAGTAAAATATCAATTGACACATTTGATTACCACAAGTACCATAACTGTTTTTTTTTCATATTTAAGCTCCTTTCTGCGACTAAATAAATCTAGGTTAAATTTTTACACGTAAGCTCTATCTCCATTACAACTAAAGGATGGATTAGAACTTTACACATATATGTGAGTGATAGGAAGTCCCAGGACCATGAACTATAACATAGATATTTGACAGAATTATTTCCCTTTTTGATGTTAGAAAATTCTGCATTATCCATCACTGTGGATAGTAGAGCACACCGTGGTGTTGAGAGCTCTTGTTAAAAATTATATAAGAAGTGTTAAAATGTTTATAGCTAAAGTCCGTCTGAAAATAACAGTTCATTAATAACAGCCACCGGAAAATCTTTGCACCACCGGGATAGTGGCAAACTTCACTACCATTTATATTTGCCCTAAACACTCAAAAATCATTTCATCCGATAGATTTAATGTTAATTATTAATAATTGACTTCATTTAAAGCTTTTTTAATTTGTTTTCTTATCAAAAAATGTATTTTAAAAAATTTGTCCGGGCGGAATTTCATGTATTCCAACCGGAATTATGCTGTCCGGGCGGAATTATTTAAATTCCAATTGGAATTTATTCCAACATTATTATTTATTCCAACGGGAATTTCAATTTTTATGAAATTGTCGAAATACATAAACACATGCTTAATATGTATTTGTATGCATTTTCTTGTTGAAATAACGTCTATTTAAGCATTTTTCGGAAAATCCGATCGGATTTTTTTCCATTAATTTTAACTGGAAAAAAATCCGATTGGAATAAAACCCAACTGGACATTATTCCAATTGGAGTTTTTTCCAATACTTTTTATTGGAAATAAATCCTATTGGAATTAATTCCAATTTAAAAGGAATGGAAATTAATCCAATTGGAAGGTAATATATATTAATATTTAAGGTAATTTTATGTAATTCACGGACAAAATAAAGACAAAATATGGGCCGAAACGTGTTAGAGCCGATTTTTGCACGGGCCGATTTGATGTAATACTAAACTGCTGACAAATGATGATATATATGATAATTTATATAAGAAACTGCTAACTAGTTTAAATAAAGAGGCGTTATCGTAAACTGCTGACAAGTTAGATAAAAAAAGAAAAACATTGAAGATGTCAATTAGGTGTCAACTAGCTATAAGTGTTATTCTAGGCGAGGTCGAAAGATGCTTGATAAGACGTATTTTCAAGATGACACTATTACAAATAATAAATATTGATATATAAATAATAATTGATATATTTCTCAATGTCTATTGTTAAATTATTTTATTTCAGTATGTAAATCAAATGTCTTCTATTTGATATATATTGGATAAAATTTAGAAAATGTAGTCATAATATGGTGATCTTACATAAAAAAGAATATCACAATATATGCATCATAGTTAAAATATATACATACATGTATATGGTAATGTATAGTATAACAATTTATCATGATCTTTTTCGTATTTTGTGCAAATCTGAATAAAATAGAATAAAAATAAGAGGATTTTATCTTTTCAATCAATTGTGATGAGCCGGAAAATTTATTATTTAATGGAATAATTGCAAATTCTTTTAAACTATTTTGTTTATGTGTGTTCGCTATCCTTCATAAACTCTGACTGGAAAATAAATTGCGCGTAAAACTTCCTTGTTTACTGTTCGCACCTACAAAATATACAATATCGAGATTGACTTGCCCCGAGGTCATAAGAATTTAAACAATTTTCGGAATTTGTCTATTATAATCGCAGATGCAGTCAGGTGGCAGCGGACAAAATACAATAAACATAACAGTCCGAAATATTTTATTAAATAATGGAGTGAAATGCTGACCAGTTTGGGTGAGTGAGTGAGTGATCGACTTAGTTGGTGAGTGAGTGAGTGAGTGAGTGAGTGAGTGAGTGAGTGAGTGAGTGAGTTGGTGAGTTGGTGAGTGAGTGAGTGAGTGAGTGAGTGAATGAGTATACTGTCTGCAGAGTTAATATATTGTATTTAGTCATGTCGATCATTGATTAATAAAGTAAAAAAAATATATTAGGGGCATAATGAACATATAATAAATCTTTTTTTTAATATGTTGAAAAATATCTGTATAATTAAATACAAGTATGTGTATCACCTTACCTGTAATTGTTAAGTATATTTTACTCTTTTCGTGTCGAATTTAGCTTTTAAAATTGTCAAAACATTTTCAATCTATTTCATTTTAGTTCTAAAATGTGCACATGAATAACCCTTTGAGAATGTTGTAGGACAATAATATTAAACTCGATGAGCAGATACAGTAAGAAATTCATTCATTCATTCATTCATTCATTCATTCATTCATTCATTCATTCGATGATTACCGTATCAATCACTTGAATGTAAAATTTCGGGGTTTAAACTAATTTAAAAAATTTTTTAAATTTTTCAGGTTTTCAAAAAGAATTTTAAAGGAAAATTCTCCAAAAAATGATGGGGTTTAATTTTTTATTTTATGAAATTTGAATTTAAAAGAAAGAAAAAGGGTGAAAAAATGTTTTTTAATAAAGAAAAATGATGATGTAAGCTTTGTGTATAAATGTAAAATTCAAAATTTGGAATTTTAGATGTGACATTGTCAAAAATATATTTTATTAATTTTTTGTATTAAAAATAAATTTTCCCCTTAAACATTAGGAAATTTTTTGGGAGGGCTGCAAATTTAAAATTCCCCTTTCCAAAGCCAGATAATAAATTAATAAAATGTTAAAATTTATAGTGTGTTATTAAGAAAAATGCCTCGTTGTTCGAAAATGGGGAAGATTAACGACAACTTAACACCTTTACAACAGAACTCCTTCACCGCAGCAACCCTTTAATGAAGAACATCAGCTTCCGATAATCAGGCTTTATCATTTATCGACTACATATAAGAATACACCTTAAGGCAAATAACTTAACGGACTTCTGTAGCGTTGAATGCCATATATATCGAACACTCGTAGACGCTGTCTTTATCTGATCGCGATCACTCAGGCGCTTTAACTTCCTTACTCTTGACAATCATAAATATCAGGCATCCGAAAGGTGCTGTCTTAATCTGATCGGGGTCATAAGGCGCTTTGACCGCAAAACTTCGATCAGAACAAGCATCTACAAGATAAAGAATCAGGTTCAACATTTCAAAATTATCTCTTGAAATACAAATGACAAAAATTGCGAGATTGCATTGTTAGAAATCAAGTCGCAACTTTTCGGCCCTATTCGTCAGTCTTCGAATAAGGACCTCGTCGAATATCAAGAATATACAGAACGGATACGGTGTTTCGGTTTAATCTATAAAAAGAAACTAAACATGTAAACACATTTTAATTAATTGCTTGGAGTCGTTTACATTTTTAGCTCGACTATTCGAAGAATATGAGAGCTATTGTAGTCGCCCCGGCGTCGGCGTCAGCGTCAGCGTCAGCGTCCGCGTCGGCGTCTGCGTTGGTTAAAGTTTTTTGTAAATTCAAATATCTCAATTATTGCTTGAGATATTCAATTGAAACTTACAATACTTATTTATAGTTACATTGTTCATCAGATTGACAAGTTGGATAACTCTGCCTGCAATATTTACAGAATTATGCCCCTTTTTAACTTAGAAATTTTGGTTAAAGTTTTTTGTAAATTCAAATATCTCAATTATTTCTTGAGATACTCAATTGAAACTTACAAAAACTTATCTATAGTAACAATGTACATCAGATTGACAAGTTTGGATAACTCTGCCTACAATATTTTACAGAATTATGCCCCTTTTTAACTTAGAAATTTTGGTTAAAGTTTTTTGTAAAGTCAAATATCTCAATTAATGCTTGATATATTCAATTGAAACTTACAATACTTATCTATAGTAACAATGTACATCGGATTGACAAGTTGGATAACTCTGCCTATAATATTTACAGAATTATGCCCCTTTATAACTTAGAAATTTTGGTTAAAGTCAATTATTGCTTGAGATATTCAATTGAAATTTACAATACTTTTTTATAGTAACAATGTACATCAGTTTGCAAAATTGCATAGCTCTGCCTGCAATATTTGCAGAATATTTGCCCCTTTGAAACTTAGAAATTTTGGTTAAATGTAAGGTTAAAGGTCTTCAAAGGTATTTACTTGAAACTCGACAGTTCTTGTTGTGAGTATAATTAGACTCTCTCTAAGGCATGAATTTATAAAAAAAAATGAGCCCTTTTGTGAATTTAAAAAATTTAACATTATCAAGGCCCTTTTTCTATCAAGCACTAAGAATAGTCGAGCGTGCTGTCCTACCGACAGCTCTTGTCTTGTTTTAAATATATTAAGTAGAATACCATCTTAAATAAGTAAATTCGTAGAAAAATAAAAAAACACTACTAACTGAAATAGATGACTGGACTAGCTAGCATACGGTTTCATAATAAAATCTATCAAAAAGCAAATTATATTTATAGAAAAACAAAGAAATTGTATACAAGTATCCGGCGAAATTACTAGGAATGAAATTTGATAAAACTTGAAAATGGAAAAATCATATAGATCATTTAATAACGCGATGCGAGAAATATCACAATATAATGTGATCACTTAAAGGAAAAGAATGGGGGCGGTGGCTGACAAAAAATGCTATACATATTTTATGATGCACTTTACATTGAAAAATTTATTATTTATTTA
>NW_026866263.1:0-57443 GCF_026571515.1 Ruditapes philippinarum | reverse complement strand
TTTCGCATGTTTTGGATTTTTTTTAATTAACTGTCCAGTTATACATACACACGTGCTTTCAATGTTCTCTTACGGTAATTGAGAAAATGCGCTGATTAAGAAAATAATAGCGCATTTTCACTCTGCGTCATTTCGGAAGTAATTTGAATGCTCCAATAACTGTATCATTTATTTATCGTATTTTGAACCCAGTATAACATTTACATTATTCGGGTCGTACTATTTTGGTATAATTGAACTGTTCCAAAGTATTAAATCATTACATTTTGGCAATTTGCAATATACGCTAGAACAATAGTGTTATATGGACTACCTAAATCCGAGTAGTGTAATGGTTTTAGAGAGACCATGTTATGGATTCGGTTTTCGATTTTAAATAATGCAATTGTGCCATTCATTTTAGCTTGTCACGTTACTTTCTTAATCTTATTTTTTTAAACTTTAAATGTTTTTTAATATTTTTGCACAATTAAAAAACTAAAACTTTATAGCGCCCAAAACAATTGAATGTATTTGATTTTTAGAAAACCGAACAGTATTTTCATTTTTTGATTCAATATTTTAAACGAAACTCCGTTAGCAACATTTTAACAATTTGAATAATTATCTAATTCATTCAATACACTGTACAATGTATAAAGTGTACCTCTCCGTTTAGTTTTGCCAGACAGTGCTAATTTATTCAGCATTTAAAGATTAATTTGTTTTTGACAGTATTTTTCAATAAATAACACATTCCTTTGTATAACTTCTTCACTTGTATACTGTCTTGTCATTAACCATGCGTTTGTTTATTCTCATGGACTATTTGTTCCTATAAGAATCTTACACCGGCTGCCTATACAGACCGTTATATCTAGCTCGAGGGTAAACTGTTTACAGCGGTAACGAGGCTCTGCCGAGTTTTCCGTTAAATAGTTACCCGAGAGCTAGATAATTCCCCCGTCTGTACCGACAGCTGGTGTTTGCATTATTACATGTAAATTATTTTCGGAACGGAAAAAAATGAATTACAGATATTCTCATTACGCACGTTTTTCTTAAAGTAGCGTATGAACATACAACTTCATTCATAAGCGGAAAAATTGATGTCATTCTTAAGAACGCGATTTCATCATAAAAGGAGCCACGTTCAATGACGTCATTTAAGAGCACGCGAACTTGTCTTTACAATGGGGAGTGTAAGACACAGTTTTCTGGCACCGGTGTTAAACGGTAAATAATCCTGTCTGAGATGCAAGAAAATGGAATATTGTATATAGAGAAAAACGGAATCCCTAAAGAACGCCGAAAACGATACAACTGCTACAGGCTCGGTTCAATTGACCCTGTTAATAAACGGTACCGAAAAGTACAAGCTACCGTCCATGTCCCCTAGCATCGGCTTGAGCAGAATTCAATATTTAGCCATGATAATGTAGAAATTTTGAATTTAGAAACATCCGCAGTTGTGTCATACAACGGTCATCATGGAACCTTTAATGTTACATGTTGGTACCATTCCATGAAAAGCGGCCCCAATTAAATAATACATGTTCCCTAAACGAGAAAAACAAATGGGCGTAACTAAATAATATTGGATTTTGGAAGGGGGTCTTAGGTTATGAAGAAAAGACGTCGAAAGACAAATTTAAAAGCAGGCAGCATATCCTAAGGGTGAAAAAATATACATCATTCATGTAGGAATACTGGAACTACACAAGTTGAAAAACGCCAATTAGAAGAAGCTACAAATACCACATAACAAACATACATAACAATGATTTCGTATTCAATTTGAACGATATTCAAGAACCGAAAATATAACATCTTTAATTATATGTACGGGCCGACTGTTTACGGCAATAAAATAGTGAAAAACGGAATCTCCAAAGAACGCAAAATTATTAGTATGGTTTTTAATTTCCTTCTTTTCCTGATGTTTGATGAAGATAGCTGACACATGCATATGCTTTCTTAGATACATCGAAAAACCACACAAGGCAATTTACAACAGAAAATTCTACGAATCTTAGAAAATTCTACGTATCTTGGAACACAACACTTTTAATTTCACATAAGAGATAACCCCGTCCTTTAAAACGATTCTTTATATGCTTTACAGACCATTTCATAGGATTGTTTTATAATGTATTAGACTTTAATAAATTAGCACACTCAGCTGTACATCCTGTCTTACCAGATATTAATAAAAGGTTTGCTTGTCCAAAAAAAAAAACAACAAAAAAAACAACTATTGACGACGGTTACCAAATGAATATTCAAGCAGAATTGAATACAAACACATGCGCAAGCGTCCGAGTGCAAGCTTGAACGGCATATAAGGACGCAAACAATGCGGACCCGATCAGTCTACTTTGTTAATTCTTTATTATAATTCGCACGTGTGTAATATTCATTTTAATTATACAATTGCTGCTTAAGGAGTTTTTTAATTTCGTAACCTTAGTGCAAAATATTACAGAACCAATTACGGTCCAATGATTTTAATAGAAAATGATTAAGCTTTTTGCTGGCCTATAAATCAATATGAAAGACATTCGCATAAGTGACCTGTACCATAAATATTTTGCCAGGACCAGGACCAGTAAATAAGATTCTAAAGAGGTATCTTATCATCTTTATCCTCTCGAACATATGGTATCAAAATCCAGCTTGATCAGAAAATACATTTCTCTACTCTAAAAAAATTCGTTTATCTAAATGTTTTCAATCAAACCGAGTGAGCAGTTTTACGTGTAATTTTGTCGAGTTTTGTGCTCCCGGAGACTTCATTTTACAGATTATTGTACTTTTTACAGCAGGTGTTAAAAGCCTAGTGGCAGCTGTTAAAATATTGTTCCGTTGATAAACTTAAGTCTTGTTATATTTTTTCTGGCTCTCCGTGATAATTGATTTCTGCACTTTTAAGTGTTTGACAATTGAGTACACCTCAGTCTGCGCAAGAGGTATGAGGTATGTTTGTTGCAATTTGTAATATCCCTTATGTAACAGCCTGAAGTTTACCTGTAATTATGTCTCCCCCACCTCGGGGGGAGACATATTGTTTTTGCCCTGTCCGTCCGTCAGTCCGTCCGTCAGTCCGTCCGTCCATTCTTCGTTTCCGGACGATAACTAGAGTTCCTTTTGACCTACAGCCCTCAAACTTCATAGGATGATTGGTCTCTTATAGAGCTTGATGATCCCTATTGTTTTTGGGGTCAGTAGGTCAAAGGTCAAGGTCACACTGACCGTTGGTCAATTTCTCGTTTCCGGATGATAACTAGAGTTCCTTTAGACCTACAGACCTCAAACTTCATAGGATGATTGGTCTTATTGAGCAGATGATCCCTATTGTTTTTGGGGTCAGTAGTTCAAAGGTCAAGGTCACAGTGACCGTTGGTCAATTTCTCATTTCCGGATGATAACTAGAGTTCCTTTTGACCTACAACCCTCAAACTTCATAGGATGATTGGTCTTATTAATCAACCTTGTATATAAACCTCCGTCATTGCCGATTAACTTGTTTCCTTCAAAAGCTTACCCTTGTCTTGGAAAATTCACCAACAGAAAACTGCATAGTTCTAGGAGACTTCAACATTGACCTCATTCAATATTTAGAACATCCATTGACCCACACTATGTTACGACATCGCTTTAAACAAATAATAAAACAAGGCTACTACAGCACACAACACACTTATTGACCATATCTACCAGAGAGGCTTGATTGTGAAAACGAGTGGAGTCATCCCAACACACTACAGTTATTATGATTTGACATACATTGAAATTTGAGTTGTCTTTCAATAGTGTAAAAAAAATCTGACAATATGAACGTTTGTTTCAAGTATCATCAAAATCCTTCAAAGGGTTGAAGAGTTATGGAGCAGACACAATTTCCTTTAATTTCGTTTGTGAAACTATATATGATATGACATTCAAGTGTCAAGTAGACCTTGACCTTGGAACCAGCCATACGAAACATGTACTCTACACGTTCTCTGGATGTGGTGAAATTTTTGTTTCAAGTATCTACCAGAGAGGCTTCATTGTGAAAACGAGTGGAGTCATCCCAACACACTACAGTTATCATGATTTTACATACATTGTTAATTTGAGTTGTCTTTCAATAGTGTAAAAAAAATCTGACAATATGAACGTTTGTTTCAAGTATCATCAAAATCCTTTAAAGGTTTTGAAGAATTATGGAGCAGACACAATTTCATTTAATTTCATTTGTGAAACTATATATGATATGACCATCAAGTGCAATTTCGTTTGACGCCCGCCTGCCATACGCTGATTGAATAACCAGGATTTTCAAAATTGAATACCTGGTTAAAAACAAACAGTTTAGGAAGCATCTTCTCATACAACCTTAACAATAGAAACCATCCATAGACAGCCTTCATTGAAGTGACTACCGGGTATTTACATTATCTTATCTCCATTTCCATTCCTGTTTCCATTCACAGTTATTCTCAGCAGTGGGGGAGACATGCGCTTTTTACAAAAGCATCCTCTAGTTTTATTGTGATTAAGGCTTACCGTTTACACTCTTCTTGACCTTTCCACAGTCTAAGGGCGGAGGTCGTGAATGTTATCGTGTAATTCAGTTTAGAGATATGACTTCGACCATTGAGAGTCAATCTGATAACAGTACACCTGTATCGATAATATGTAAAACAATTGTCAAATCGTCTCTCATTTAAGAAAGACTAAATGAGAAAAGACCCTTTGTCCGAGCGTTAACAAAATCCACGTAACAACATCACACAGCATATACAGGTAAAAAAGTTGATGTTTCTAACCGACAGATGTTTACAGATAGTGAAGACTCAAATTATAGTCAATTACCAACAAAATCACTAGAAAAAATATAACTGTTATCATCTGATAAGAAAACTGTGAATATAGGGTTACTCCTGGACCAGTGAATAATCAACAGGGGAACGCTTTAAAAATAAAAGCCCCAAGGCAAGTAATCACAAAACACAAGAATATCAATAAACACGCGGGTGAATGCCTTTGCAAAGTATCAGATTCAACTTATTTTTACTTACGTTTTTTAACTATCGGGGTCTGTTTTTTTTCTTTTATAATATTTTCACCTTTGAATGTGACATCGTTCTATCATAACATAATACATGTAAGTATCTAGATACAATTCTAAGCATTTGAGCAAAAACAGAAGGATGACAACTGTTCCAGTTTTGAAATATAAATATTTAAACACTATTCCTTTTCAACTCACTTTAGATTAAAAGGCACAAATGGATTTGCAATTATTTTTATTAAAGATCTTATCAATAAAATAGAAAATGTAAATCACAATTTAATAATAAGTATCTCCATTGAAATGAATACTCTTCAGAAAGGATGTTCTGCATTAGGTCTTTTATTCCTTAATTTATTGTTTTCAAAAGTCAGTTATCAATAAAACAACGACGCAATATTAGTTTATAATACAAAAATATTCAGTGATTTTTAACTAGAAGTTAGATACCGTTTTTGAAACTTTAGTCGAGATAAAACAATATTATACGGAATTATCTTCATCCATATATACAAACGATCAATGTCGTGCATTTAGGTTTCCGACCTCTAAAACAAAAGTATTATTATATGACAATATTCCAAATAGATATACATAGTTTGTAAGTCGTCATAACATGCATAAAAGAGGCATCTTAGGGTAAGGGCAATTTTTTAGATTTTAAACTGGCACTGCTCAAGATTGTGACACACAATATGTTCAACGAAATGTCAACAAATGAGCCGCGCCTTTACAAAACCAACATAATGGGTTTGCGACCAGCATGGATCCAGACAAGCCTGCGCATCCGCGTAGTGTGATCAGGATCCATGCTGTTCGCTTACAAACCCTATTACAAGTAGAGAAACTGAAAGCGAACAGCATGGATCCTGATCAGACTGCGCGGATGCTGGTCTGGATCCATGCTGGTCGCAAACCCACTATGTTGGGTTACTGAAACGCTTGATGAAATTGGCTATTCCTTCAAGAAAAATACAGACAGAGTAATAGTATATAATAATTATGGAAACTCAAATAAATACATTGACGTTAAATTATATGGGCATGTATGACAAAAGTGCAGATCATTTTGGTATGAGATTTTATAAACTTAAAAAGGAAAAGACATTATTATTTGATTTCAGTAAGGCAAGAACCAAAAGTTCCATTGAGGGACTGTTGCAAATTGTTATATGGACATTTATTTGTGTAAAAGGTACAGAAATCTTATAATTCCGGAGTAAACTAGTTCAAATACATTTACAGAAAAATAATGACAACCTGTGATGTGTAACTAATCGTGAATGTCAAACATTCCAAAATCCTCATTGCCTTTTATATGGAACAGCTTGTCTGAATAAAAATGAAACGTTGACAGACAAGCATTAAATTATTTACAGCTTTGTCGATCACTTTGTTTAAAGAGAGAACTAAAACACATGGCTGCAAAGATAAATATTTAGATTATAACAGCTAAGAAACAGGATGTTTTGTTTCTGAGGTTATTCATGCAGGTGAATGCCAGTCAAACGCCACGCATTTGTTAGAGGTATTTTAGAGGACAAGGGTGAATCAGGTTGTATAACGCTTCAGAAAAGGTAAGATTTTTTAAAATTGAAATTTATTTTGCTATTGTAAATGATAATACTTTTTTAAAGTTTGATTAAACCTTAATAATTGTATTTTCTCGATATATCAGGTGTGATATATTTCTGAGATATTTATTTTGTACTTATAATACCACACGTTTGTAAAGTCGCTTTTCACTAGATAATCGTTACGTTTACATAGTTTTACATGCCCGGCTGCTCAACATTTATGGAGAAATTTCACTTTTTCTCTAATATACGAAGTTTTCTTTGTCATAAATTCATTATAAACATTCTTATTAGGTTATATGGTCGTAAATAAACAAAATTACAGCGACAGCTATTTATATAGCCCTAAGGGCAATTTAACCTTTTCTAAACATTTTGTATTTTCTCAATATTGTATGATTTAAGTGATGCAATTTACGTT
Source organism: Ruditapes philippinarum (assembly GCF_026571515.1). NCBI lineage: Eukaryota > Metazoa > Mollusca > Bivalvia > Venerida > Veneridae > Ruditapes > Ruditapes philippinarum. The sequence continues at coordinate 50,407 of NW_026866263.1, read as the reverse complement.
CAGATATATTAATTCTTATACCTGTTTAAAGAAATTAATTATTTTGGCTTTCTTTAAATATGAATGAGGTATGACTTATGGTTGATCTTTATTTGCAATTTATTCAAACTGATTGAAACATATACTTAACATTTTTTATCGCAAATAGTTTCCGAAGTTTATTTATCTTAACACTTGTTTATTTGTTTTACCTGTCTTCAACTTTAACAGTATCAGTCATAATTATGTCGATTGTATAAAGGTGGTCTCTATTTTGAAACTGATACATGAATAAATGTTTGGGAATTTTAATGCAAAGTGAGTTGGTAGTTCTGTTCAGAAATTGCAATTACTGTTCAAATGCATCAAGTGTAATAAAGACATTGTTTTAAACACATTGATCATTAAACGGTAAGTAAGATATACCTTTAATGTGGTAACACACTTGTTTGCGGTAGAGACACATTGGAAATAATCAAAATCACTGGCAGGCTTCTATCTTAAAATGATTTCACAAGGACAACTTCGGGTTAATCCAATTACCTCGTATTATAGAAAACGCTCTTCTCACATGAAACAGTCAGACAGCCATTAAGAACATTTACTATGGATTCAATAATTCTCCTAACACTTGCTTTTTATATTACTTTACGGTATTGTGGATTATATCTGTTGTCTCTACAGTTCACAAATATGGATATGTCTTACTACCATTACGTCACGCAAGACAAATTCAGCACTAGCACGTCTCCAAATATATATATTTGGATGTTACGTATACACCAGGCTGAGTTGATTGTAAAAATGCTTTTGTGCCATCAATGGCAGGGGATATATAAACACACACCGGACCATCTGAAACTGAAAAAATACTAACAATGCGTTCCAGAATAAAAAAGGAAATTCCACATGTCCTTTTTCCGGGGGTCGACCTTTAGGCACTTTTTAGCAACAAATTTACATGCAGAGAGTGATACATAGTTAGACTAGAGAGATAGGGGAATAATTCCCCTATCTTTTAAACCTCAGACGAAACGCATAGTACCTGTCCGTTCTGCGGATGATATTCGACTATCTTTTTATAGGGGTTTATTTTCTAAGGATAATTTTGCAAACTGTTGTTTGGAGTTATTTGATAAATATGCATAAAAGTATATTGTTCATACTTTAAAATGGTTCTTGTTGCTGGGTCGTATGGGGGTTGCGTTTATTGGACGCCGCCTTTCCTTGTGATCTTGTTTATCATATTTTAATATTACTGTCATTTTTGCATTCATTTTCCGAAATCGCAAATGGTGTAATACTATTTTACGAAATGAATAAATATGATATTTTTTCTCCATATTTCTCATGCGTTAGTATGATCTTTGCTGATAATTGTTATTTGTGTAGATGAAAATATGATCGTGATATATGGTTTTACCCCCGTTTATATGATGATGATATGATCAATGACAAAATGGAGGGTCATTCAATAACGCAAACATTTGTTCTTGTTTTTTGTGGCAATAAGTTTCTTTATTAAACATTTTCCATCATACATCATGTTGTTAAAATGAAAAAAATGTAGTAAAACAACAAAAATAAAAATATTTAAAAGTTATCTACAACTGATATTAATATAATAATTAATAAGCTAGTGGTAACGCATTATTGCCAACTTATCCATTTTTACCAACTATCTATAGAAAATACGTATCAATTACCTACAATGTAATCATTACATTTATTTACATTAATTATCAACTTTAAAAAACTAGTGCAAAAATATAATATTTATAGTGAAAAATGAATAATAATAATCACAACAATAGAAATAATAATTATAATAATAATGAACTTCACTGTTCATATATAAATATATATATTAATAAGTGACTTCAACTGATTTTTCTCATTTTCTTTTCAAAAAATATGCCATGTTTATTTAGTCTAAACATATTTATTCCCGAATATTTACATGATATACATAATACAATACAATCAGAATACAAATATATAATATATTCAAAGGAAAGGATGAGAACGAAAGACTAAGTCTTATAAAATTCTTCTCCTTTTAGTGTAACTTTATAATGTTTATGTTTATTTGCCAGGGTGATATTGAAATGAGAAAAATAAATTAATGTCAGTTATTTTTAGTATAAGATTATTTCATTTTTACTATTTTTCTCATTAAACTTATATACCTAGAAGTGTTAATGAAAATATCAGATAAACAATTTTGCTTTATCAATATAAAAGAACTGTTACATATACCGGGATGTGTTCCCAAATTACCCATTACTTCAGCGTGGGCATAGAAAAGTTGTTTGAAGTGGCAAATAGGTGAAAGATAAGCATCTTTGCTTTCTAACATTAACAAAATGAAAAGGTACTTTACTCGTATAGCATTTAATGATAGGAAGAGTTTACTTTTCTTTTTCTTTTTTCATAACTGATAAATAAACAAATAAATAAATAAAGGGATGAAAAAATAAGTAAATAATAAATAATTAATAAATATATGAATAAATAAATAAATATATAAATCATTGATGTAATATAAGGTGATTGAAATGTGATAAAAACATCAAATGATAAAAATGTTATTAAACTGCGGTATATCATAAATATTTATCAATTATATGCAATAATGTGATTGATTGCTGTCATGAAAATATATTGTTTCAATGCTGAGTAAATAGCTTAATTATATAACCCGGTTCAGAGAGAATACAAAACTCATTCAACCAAAGTTATATTTTTATGGTTATATATTGGCACATCTTCATCTGTTAATTCTTTTGAAATTATATCCAAGTTTATGCGGACAAATAACACATAACTGTTTGCTATGCATGTATGTTCCAAAAGTGCCAATTCAATGTTCTAAGATTTCTTTACTCAAAGAAGTCGTAAATCTTATAAGCTATCGTACAAACTCTAGTTGTAAAATAATGTCCATTTTACTGACAGTCGATTCCACATTAATCATTTCGCTAGTAGTCAATAAATTTACTGAAGCACTACTAGTCTTACCACATAACGCGGAAATAATACAAGTTACACATTGTGTTGATTAGTTACACAACGTGTGAGAAGTTTAAATCATCTTTAGGCATTTCATTAAAAAAATAAATGCGTTTTTAAAAATAGTATAGTATAATATACCTTGCCTACCTTATGATAACTATTATTTGCCTACCTTATGATAACTATTATAAGTTCAAATACAAACAAGAGACAATGTGAATACATAAGCCGACCTCTGGTAAAATATTCGACCTGCGGGGGATAATAACATTCCTGCCTTATGCTCGGAACAGCACAAACGTCAAAACATGATCATGATTCTTGTTTTAACCCGCACTCCCCCGGGCGAAACTAAAAAAAAAATGTATTCAAAACTTAAATAAAATGTGTATGCAAAAAACAAATATGTATTCAACACTTAAATAAAATATGTATGCGAAACAAAAAAAAAAAAATGTAAACAAACAAAAAAAAATAAACAATTTGCAACTGTCACTTTTATGCCACCGTACATAACTGAAAATGAAACTATTTTTTTCATCAAAATACCAAAGTATCTCAAAAATGTTCGGCCATGGTAAACGAGGTTGCTTTGTTATAACAAATATAGTACTATTTATATTCATAAGTATTTTCAATGATATGTTTCTTTTGGATCGTTTTTCCCTGTGTTTGTTCTTCTTTTCTATTTTATTGTTGTTGTTGTTGCTTCTTTTTTTTTGAAAAAAAAAAAAAAAAAAAAAAAAAAAAAAAAAAAAAAAAACAAAAAAAAAACCATTAAACTTGCAATAACATTTATGCATATAAAAGGGCTTATAATCTTATAGTTTTATTTTTTATAATAAAATTTCATGCATTGTTACTGCAACAAACAAAAATTAAGGCAAATTTGACGTTCCTGAACATTCATGGAATATAATTAAATAACTAACATTATTTTTGCAGAATTCTGATCTCATATCTATTTTTCTGATTATCGAAAATCAGACACAAAAATAAAAATCAATTTCAATATAATAAACATAATAAGAAAAATATGTGTATTAAAGAAAGCTATTGGATGATAAAAGCTAGTATCAAAATGTTAAAAATGTTAAAGGCACAATCTGTCGCAAAAATCCATAATAATTAAAATGTTTAGAAATGTAAAACATGTATTCACTATTGTTTTAATCAAAGATTTAGAGAATGTAAGATGTTTAACATATGAGGAAAGTATCGCTGAATGTTCAATAATATGTCGTAAAGGTAGCAATATGTAATCTAGGCAGTATTTTGACTTCTACACGAAATAATTATTTAGAATAATTATATTAATCGCAAAATTATTCTATATAGAAAATGAGATATTACCTCTTTTAAGAAGCTGTAACAGAATACCTAACTTAAAATTTATAAAAAGGTTTTGAAAAATGAAACTAAGAGCAATTTCTAGGCATGATGTGTCTTTAATTGTACATTCCAAAGATTATGAAAAACCAGATATGCTTAATATGATATTACACAAAACACAAAGCACTGACAATGCAAGACATAAAATTTATACATTTTTCTGAATATATTTTTGCAGAATCAAATAATGAGTTTCATTCTGTAAAGAAAAACAAAAATAAAACAAAAATAAAACGATAGTCGAAACACGATGAATTGAGAATACCAAAATCACTTCAGCAACTTCAATGTTAAATGTTTATGTATGATGTTTTCATCGCGCATTCAAAATATCTGTGTTTGTTCCGATGAATCACTTGTCTTAACAACCATTTTTATCCGTATTTTATGGTTACTCCCTATTTGACGCCGTTTTATCTTATTATCCAGTATACGTCTTATTGATTTGTTGAATATCAAATCACTTTTTTCCTTTCTTCTCTTATCTGTAAAATAAAATAATTTTATTTTCATTTTTTCCACATCAAATGTGTTCCTTAGATAATTTTAATGAAATAAAAGTCATACATTAATTTAAAAGTTTTAAACGATCAACTTCCTGACACAAATGAAACACATGATTGTGTGTATTTTATAGGAATGTTATGATTCGCTTCTAAGGACTGACAAAATGTGCATGTATCGCATACTCAATCTGAAATGTTTAAAAACATTTTCTCTCTGATTTGTATGTGATATGAGTCGTATAAATACATTGACTTACACTTTAAGCATAACGGGATTTTCAAGTTTATGTAATTTTATGTATGTAATTTAATGCAAGGATAAACAATAGTTTTAATATTTTTTTCATCTAAGCTTGAAATGTTTGTATGTTACTATTTATTCATAGACAAATTTGAACGAGTCAGAACAACATTAAACCATTTTATGCAAGAAAAACAAATATTGACAAAAAACTTATAAATACTCGTATTTAATAAATATTTTATAAAGTCTTATAGCGTGCGTACATTTATTATGCTTGTTTCAAATTTTAAGAATTTGTGTGTAAGTTACAATAAATATAAAATTGTAAAAATGTTAAAGTTACAACAATTTAAATTATCATCACACTTTAGATGTTATGTTTATTAATTAAAACGCACACAAGTAAATGACAATAAAAGAGAGATTCCTAAGCTAAAAGAATAGTTAAGAACCACCAAATAACTCTTATGAAATGAAGGTGAAAATTATGTTATGCTTGAAACAAATACAAACATGACAATAGTACGATGAATGTATACAAAACATAAAAATGATGAGTATATGTACCTGATTAATTAATAATTTCCCAAGCACTAATCGATCACCATCATGTACTTCTGATAGCCATGTTTCATTGTTTGTTATGTTTAGCTTATTAGTTCGAATCAGTAATTCAGTGTTCTATTACATTATTTTAGTACACACTAACACTTTAAACTTTACACAACAAATGTGTACTCTTCCTTCAGTTTCAACCGAAACAGCCTGTGCTGAATCTCTCTTCTATGTGTTGTTGAATATAACCTTTCATCAACGGGTTAAATCTGCCATTATGCAAAAGTTAAATCTGTTCAAAACATGTTAATTCCCAATGCACAGTCGTATATTAGATTTTTATTTATGTTAAATATTTTCAGAATATGTTTTATTGGTATGTTTGTAATTTTAATCTTAAATATACTTGGAATAATAAGACACAAATCTTACCGTAAATTTATCACAAGGAACGTGTTTCTATTTATAGATTAATAATGAATTTGAATTATGGTATAGTAGAACAACTTTCATATTCATAACTAGCAAATACATAAATATAAGTGTAAAAAAGACATCATGTTATGTTTAACGCCTTTTATCGGAATACCGGTATAGGAGAGATTAACCACCACGTCACTGATAACTGCTGTGTGGACTACGTATACACACAATCTTAGAAGGTCGTACAAACAACATGTAAACAATGATAGAATTTTCTGTAAAGTTAACATAAGATGATGTTCCTGGGGCAAAGTTTTAAAGATCAGAATTATCTGAACATATATTTTTTGTAATATTCAAAATGAAGAAAAAAAAAATACAAAACTATTTTCTAAATAGTATTGATATATTTTATATATAAGATAAGTGTGATGTTATAAAGGGTTTAATTTTTGCTAAACATCTACATGTACTTTAATTTTATGTCTATATCAATCTTGAAACAACTCGCTACATGTGTTCTATGAATTATCATTTTTATGTGAAATATGCCTGCTAATTGCTCAGTTTTGTATTATTTTCATTTTCCCTTTTTCCACCCTGTCAATGTAAATATGTTTTATGATTCAAGGGTATTATATTTCAGCCATTGTTAAATGTATAATGCTTAAGACCCAAAACTGAGTGTTGTTAACATAAATATAATTTAAAACTTTATGCTTAGTTCATGTTCAGTTTTAAGTATTTAGCAAGTTAAAGTGACATTATGCTCATATTTGCATAGTCAATTTGAGCTGAATTGACTTTATATTTCAAAAGATTGACTGTTAAAATGGTGTTTGACCAACAGGTGATATTTGAAAATGTTTGGGATAAATTTAATTTATTTAAAAAGTTGACAAAATCCCCAGTTAAACATGTTTACAGCAGCCAATATAAAAAAGAAAAGGCAACATAATTACTCAAAATAGTCATGTGTCACATCTGTGGTTGGAAAAAAATCTGGGATCAGGTAGATATGATAATGACCTCCGTGAATTTATTTCAGAATACTGGTACACCTCTAAAACTATATCATACTTATAAACTAGGCATTATATATTTGATGTAGTTAACTAATTATAACTTTTTTAAGGCCACATATTATAACAAATATCTAAACAATGTCTTTATAATTGTTCGAATATTTCTTTTGCCTACAGTTTTTATAATTGTTTGAAGATTTCTTTTCCCTACCGTTTTATTTATTTTCAATAAAAAATAAATAAATAGGAAATATGAGATAAGACAGATTGTTTTGTTTATATAATTTTGTAGTCAGTACCTTTAAAAGTACAATAGAATTGCATCGTTTCTTACAATAATTAAACATATTTTCCCAGTCACTTTGCAAGCTTAATGTTAATGCTTTACTTTAATTATTTTCAATCATCTGTTTTATTCGCGATGAATTAAGTTTACGATGAATTAAGTGTACGTTATTTTTTGCTGATTTAAAAAATGATAACAGTTTCTTGACAATATTTCTAAGCAAGTTTGTTTCACATATAATGTCTTTATTGTAAATAGATAGTTACTCAACATATTGTTAATCTTTTCTTTATTCATGAACCATTTAACTGATATTTTCTTGAATTTATGATAATACAATCATTTTTCTATTCGGGGACTTATGATGCTTTAGCATCAAAACCTCTACTTTATTGAAACAGAGCTCATATTTATTTCTTAATAGACATACACACCATAGTTTTCTTATGTAAAATGACTAGGTAGTACAAAGAGGATGTACGACCAGCAACGGTTGCTATGGTCAGTGCTTATCAGCAATTCTATTTTTAGAATATTGGCCACTGGTAAATCTCTCCTATTGTGCTCGTGTCAGGGAAAATTGACTTCTCAACAAAGCTCATAACATAAATTACATTATTTATTGATGAGTACCTGTAGTCGATACATAGATACAGATAAAGTACTATCTTATTCAATATGAAACAATTAGTGTATTTAATATTGGCGTTATCATTTGGTAATATATTATCGTTTTCAGAATTCCAGTATTAGACATATGTACTTGCATTTACTACATGCAAGAATTGCGTCATGTTTTAATATTCAGTAATGTTAATTTGCTTCTTTGTTGATTATACTCTGTATCTTTCTGTTATGTAGCATAACATATTCACATTTTCGTTTATCTGCTTGCAGGGATAGCAAACACATACGTTTCTCTTGCAAACGGTTTTCCCTATCGGTTTCTAACGCAAAACCATAGGCAAATTAGAAGATATACATTGCTTGTTTTAAAAATATTCAAAAACTATACATCACATTTGAAGATTGTATTTTTTTCAATACATGATACTTAGTATTAAACACTTCTGAATCTGACATCTATACTCAAATATAATCAGCTGATAATATTCTAGGTATGCAAAAAGATTTATCCTGCATACTTGAAATAATTATAAGTAAAATGTGTAAATATCTTATAATTGCATTTAATTAACAGCGTGTGTAAAAAATCAAGCAAATGTTGCTGTTATTTTATGTGTTGTCATGTTTAAGACTGGATGGTGGCGGAAATTGATATACTGTTTTAAAATATCTGTAATTTATTGCACATGCATAATTAATAAATAACAGAAAAATATTGTTTATTTCTGAATATTCTGTTTATTGTTTCAAAACTCTGGTTGCAGAATTCATGGCCAGATTTCGAAGGTATAATATAAACAAACCTACCTAGAAAATTACCCGTAGGTCATGTAAGAATCTGGCCGGTGTAAGAAATGTGACATGTGTAGAACAATTCTACATAGCTATGAGAACAGACTTAATTCACATAGTCTGCAAGTTTCACTATTTTACAATTGTGTGCTTTTGAATGATCTATCCATTCTAAAACATACAATTGTCATGTTTACAGTTCTATGGTAGTTTTTATACTACTATATTCTGTAAAAGACAAATGAAGATCTTCTTACCATAAATTAACAATACAAAATATGTACCGTGTAAAACATCGCAATATTGTTACACCGTTTATGTATGTTCGATAATAGGAAACAAGCCGAAATGGGACGGAATGGGCATCTACAAAACGGAGCAAAATGTTGTGACAGCTAAATAACCAACGGTCTACAACATATATACACACTCGTATAAGAATACTGTTGTAGTTTTAGCAAGGCACCTGGTTAAGGTTTGATTTAATGATTGAGTTTGTATGAGAATTGAGACCTCATTTGTTGTCAATATTTATTACTATAAATCTGTTGGGGCTAGACTGTGTATCAGTCTGGGAGATTTTAGTATGGTAACTCTGTCAACAGGTACCTGCATGAATTATGGACAAGAGGCCTGCAATTGTTGTGCTTAGGGAACTCAATCATTGGTTTCCATCCTAAATATTCCAGGAATCAGTCTGTTTGTTTCTGGTACAGTTACTTGATCAACACTTGTCGTCATAAATATAGATGGCTTAAATTTGTCAATTAACACTAAGGTAACCTCCAAATATGGAGAGTCAAGGTATTTCATATAAATACTGGGACAAGATTTTCTAGGGGCAGTCTAGATTGAAGATTGAAGAACAAGATTCAAAATGCAAGAGTAAGATTGTAAGAGCTAGAGTCAAGATTCAGGATTCGAGATCGAAGTTTCAAGAATGAGATCTTAAGAGTTAGATATAAAATTCTCAGTGACTTATCAACCATGTGTGAGGAAGAAAAACTCTGTAACTTTAAATATTAATTGTAGATTAGAAAATTTAGGACACTTTCAAATAAATAAATGGTGAAATGAAACGGAAAACAGTTATTGTTTATTTTATAAAAATATGTGAAATTATGGAAGTAGTAGAAATTATGAATTACGAGAGAGAAGAATTTATAACAATACGCCAAGTACACTCCACTCTATCTAAGAACATACCATGAGTATCTTGTTTACAGAAAATCAAGACATTAATTGTACTAATTGCCATACTAAGAATGTGACTGGGTCATCAAATATTAAAATGTTGTAATTGGATGCATACAAACAATAACATTTTAACTTCATACATTTACAGAATAATTGTGTAGAAATCAAACTGATATTAAATTTCCATACTCCGCCTTTGTAGCACGTTTTTCGATCCCTTTATCAATATAATAATTGGTATTATTTAATTTTACCTATGCAATATTAGTCAAATATATTTCATATTTTTAAAAAATAAATATGAAATATAAATATGAAACTGGACGGAGTCAAAACTCATATTTTTTAAAGGAACTTCTTTCACCATTTTGTTTGAAAAATCTGATAAATACAAAACAACTTTTTGTTGAATTTTTGAAAACTATCTAGAATGATAGAAAATGGTCTAACTAAGAAAATAAATCCGAACACCAATATCTTTAATTATCACACACCCGTGCCGATTTTGCGACTCCGTGAATATGGTATTGCACGGCCGTGCATATATTTTGACGTGACGTCATTAGCGTTATACAAACATAGTGTAAAGACGCGCTAAATGTTAGCGTTATACTATAGGCGCGTCAATGAAAAATTACTCTTATTTCACATTAAACGGTCTTTATTTTGGGTATGTGATAAATAGAATATTAAATTCATGTAAGTCAATACTGAATTTATTGCACTCGTTGAATAAAATAATATTATGCTCGCCAGAGGCTTGCATAATATATTTTTTTCAACTCGTACAATAAATTCAGTATTGAACTTACACTCATTCAATATCCTCTATTTCTTGCATAGCAAACTGGCGTTTCCGTGAGTTTTACCCATGCCGGAAATTTCATCTGGCATGGGGGGTGCCAGATGAGTCGCGTGCCAAACAGCAACGTCATTTTAGCGCACTTTATGATTGAACCGCGTTAAAATGACGTCGTTTTAGAAGGGAAATATGTGCTTAGGATGACGTCATTTCGCCGTTGTTATTTAAGTTGTAAGTTCATACGCTATTGTAAGAAAATAGTTATGGATGAAATGACTTTAATTTCCATGAACATATATCATGTTGAGGTAAACCATTTTAAATATGAAATAATATGACAGAATATGCAAGAAAAAATATCTGACATATGTTTGTGGTTCGGATCGGAATATCCGTCCCTCGGGAACCCGCCCATGGGCGGTAACTCGGCAAGCCTCGTTACCGCCAAATGGGCGGGTCCCCTCGGGACGGATATTCCGGTCCGAACCGCAACATATGACAGATATTATTATTCTGTCATTAACGCTGTACAGACGTTCAAAGAGTTGTTTACATGACGTCACTATGTAACGCTAAATATCGCGTGCAAAACAAGATTACTGCACGCTGTACAATTGCAGTTGCGTAGCAAGCAAAGGGGTTCGTAACCATTTTTCTTTGATAATGAAATTAAATAAAAATGTTATTTTCTTCGTTTTTCGTTAAATATGGAATATATTTTCACGAAACATGATAAAATGCCACACATTTTCACTCGCCGTCCTGGCTCGTGGAAATATGTGGCATTTTATCATGTTTCGTGAAAATATATTCAATACTTCACTCAAACAAAAAAAAATATCCTCTTAATATTTGCAACATATTATTGTTTGAACTTTTGGGTTTTGAAAAACAACAAGCTGTTGTGAAACACTTAATTTATTCAAGCTTTATACATATAGAATTCTTATTTGTGATTTTGTTTCTTTTTAATAAATGTTTTAATGCACTAAGTGAACTGTTTATTCTACTTTTCACTAATATGTGTTATAATGAAAAAAATAACTATATTTTCTTTCGTACATGATATCCTTGAAACACAACCGCTCTCCATTATATCATTTTGTTTGAGTATAGACTATTGCCATAATTATATAAATACACACCCCGGAATAAACACAGACAGAATCGCACATATGAGTATTTGATATTCTGCCAAGACAAGTACAAGTAAAATGGTTTCCTGCGGGAAACATTTTTAATGATATAAAGATATTTCATTTAACTATTTTCAACATTGTTTGGGGAAAAAATAAATAAACGTTTGTATCAGGAATATAGTTGAAAATAATCGATCAATGGAAGGAGGTCTATGGAGACTGGTGACCGTTGAAGACCGGAGGCCGGAGAGAATGTCGAACATAAAACAATTACGGTATTTCTTTTTAAGAAGATGATTAAATACCATTGTATGAATAATTCCGTGCAATATTTACACAAATTTACGCAGAAAATATCTCTATTTATTATGGCAGATGCCACTACGAATGTTTTGTAGATTTTCACTATAAACAATTTATTGTTTGTAAAATTTGAGATAGATATTAAAGAAACATTGATCATTGATAATATTTTTTTTCAAACACATCATGCAAGATTTTCCACCTTAAACGGTAAAATAATTATAGAAAATTGGAAATATCACGTAATGGTTCTATGTTCTTAATCAGATGTAATTCGAGGTAAATCCGTAACGTACCGGCTAACGGTATTTAGCTAGGTTTTCGAAAAGGTCAATAAACCAATCATGTACGGTTAATAGATCCCATTTAATATAATTGAATAGTCACATTAAAAAACAGGTTTTATTTGATTCTGTTAATTAAGTTATCAATATTTCTATTATTTTATCCTTTTTTATTTCAAAGTAACAACATATTTGTGCATTATGATTTATACTTATATACACATAAAAACGTTCCACAAAGTATTTTGTCTTCGACACTATTATTGACGCAAAAAAGAAAAAAAAATATACCTTAATGTAACCTAAATTTGCTAATTTTGTGACCCCTATCGAGGGCACTTCTGATCCTAGATGTATTATTTGCAGAACTAGAATCTCACCGTATATTTAATCAAAGATATTATATATTCGATCACTGACGATCGTTCAGCACGACATGCAAGTGTTTGGTACTTTAAAGTCTTAAGTTTCTTTGATTTCGGGTGGTTCCAATATATCACTTAAATGATGTTGAATCACCCATAGTATAAGTTGCCTGCTTTCTAACTTCATCCTTTCTAACTTCATCTTTTGTCAGCCTTCATTACCTTACATCCTCCTTCAAAACTCCATTCAATTCAGTTCCGCCCATTGTTTTCGCCTTTAGGGCACACGCATTCTTACCTGCCGCTTTTCATGGAATTGCACTTACTTGTCCTATTGAAAGTTTCATGATAAAACGACATAATTCTGAACACATATGCGGATGTTTCAAACTCTGAACATCAAAAATTCATCAGTATCATGTTTAAATGTTGAATTCTATTAAGGCCGGTGTAAGGGGGCGTGGACGTTGGCTTGTCAAGTGCCGTGTGGCAGTCCCGTACTTCACTTCAGTGTTGTTATTTTTTCTGGTCCTTCGGGATCATTGATACCAGCGCTAATAAATTTTGAAAATTGAGTACCGTTCAAGCCGGTGTTAATGAGTATTAGGGATGTTGCACTTATTCATTATTTCTCATGTACAGACTCAATCAAGCCGAGTCTGCATTCTTATGTAATTTTGTTGTGATGAATGTTTCCGAGGGATCCTTTTGTTTTCAGATTTTTATACTTCACAACAGCAATTGTCAGCTGTAAAATGTTTGCCCCGTACTTCACATCAGTGTTTTTATATTTGTCTTGGCCTTTGGGATCATTGATAACAGACTATTAAAATTTGAGAATTGAGTACCGCTCAAGCCGATGCTAAGTGGTGTGATGGATGTTGCACTTGTTCATTATCCCTCATGTGCAGACTCAATGAAATCGAGTCTGCAATTTTTATGTTATTTTGTTGTGATAAATGCTTCCGAGGGATCACATTGTTTCTAGATTTTTTTTGAATTACAACTACCGTCCAAAGAAAGGCACACTCAAACCGTGCCGTAACATTTTCAATTGTGCCGTGTTGTTTTCTCTATTTTACTGGACAATGCCTCATGCCAAATATCTAAATTCTTCGCAAAGGACGACTTTGACGCTATCTTTACTTGTTGATCTTGTTTATCATATTTTAACTGTTTTTCTATATAAGTCTTTAAAAACTGAATGGCCCAGCGGCAGCTAATTTTGATCCCAGAAGCATGATTATCAAAACAAATGCAGAGGACAACAACGTTATGCTTAATTCTAGCTTTGTATTTTAATGGGGATTGTCTTCGTACAAGAGGTACATATTTTGCATTATAAGTCCATATACATTAAGTGACCTCAGGGGCGGGACAAGTTTTGATCTCAGGGGGCATAAGATATAATAATATTGTAGAGCTACAATGTGGCATAACAGAGTGGATAACACGTCGGACTAGTAATATTATAATCGCTAGCGTGTTGGTTCAAACCCGTCAGGGGCAAGACGTTGTTTCCTTTAGCAATACTCTTTACACTCTTTACTCAGTATTGTTTTGTTCACGGTATGTTGTCTATACGCATATCTATCCTTCACAATCGAACTAAAATAACTTAATACTCATTAACTTATACTTCTGGTTAAATGTGTAAGTTCTACATCACAAAGACTTAAAGTTGTTTTTCCCTAAAGATAATCCATTTAGTGGTTTGAGATGAGATGTTGTTCAAAGAAATTGTCGATAACTACGGCCGATACCACTTTGCATATTGTCAGGTGATGTTAAAGCAAAATGTAACATATTAAACAGCTTAAAGCAGACGTCTCTTTTTATAAAATATTTGTTTGTATTGGAGCAGTCCAAGCGCTCGCTCATCGGACCGTTGACGCCATTATGGAAAGGCCCGTTGCCACTTACAAAGTATAGTTAGAACCTACGATGTGTGTCGTATTAGTAAATGTATTACGAAATATTCCCAATACTGGACTGAGAAAACACATTTTCCCTCAATATTTAAAGGATGTGGAGGATTTACATTTTTTAAAAATACACTATTTATCATCAAATCCAGAATTACTGACGAAATTTAGAAAATGAAAGTGAAGAAATACTTGACTAAATATTTTTGCAACAAGTTTTGCGGATCTCACGGCGTATAGTCTGTGTAAAAAACTCTTTGTATCCTTAAACACATATTTGTTTGAACGATAAGTAATTTTTGATACATTTCCATCGTAAAAGAGAAGACTGGTAAAAACGGACTAGTTATTTACACTTTCAATTGTTATATTGAAATATACATGTGTGCACACCATTTCATAATAATGTAAACCACCTTTATATCATCGCCTTTCATTTTTTTTTGTCATTTAGAAATGTTCCTTAGTTATAAATTGGATATCATTTTTCACTCGTACATTTATCATGTATGTGGTTTATCACCACAAAATTCGAAATACTCTGAGTCAGGAAAGTAATCATTGCTGAACTTAAAATTAATATTCCGATTGAAAGTTGTACAGAGCACACATATAGATTCAAATACATCATTGTTATATCTAACTTGATTGACAAACAAAGATGTTTCTTCGAAAGATGAAATAAATAAAGATTTAAGTCTGTAGATTTATAGTAATTTATTAATCTATGATATGCAGATCAGTCACAGTCTGGAGAATATTACTTATAACATTCATATTTACAGAATTCAGCAAATAGGAGAGATTTACCACCACGTCACTGATAACTGCTGTGTGGACTACGTATACACACAATCTTAGAAGGTCGTACAAACAACATGTAAACAACGATAGCATTTTCTGTAAAGTTAACATAAGATGATGTTCCTGGGGCAAAGTTTTAAAGATCAGAATTATCTGAACATATATTTTTTGTAATATTCAAAATGAAGAAAAAAAATACAAAACTATTTTCTAAATAGTATTGATATATTTTATATATAAGATAAGTGTGATGTTATAAAGGGTTTAATTTTTGCTAAACATCTACATGTACTTTAATTTTTATGTCTATATCAATCTTGAAACAACTCGCTACATGTGTTCTACGAATTATCATTTTTATGTGAAATATGCCTGCTAATTGCTCAGTTTTGTTTCATTTTCATTTTCCCTTTTTTCACCCTGTCAATGTAAATATGTTTTATGATTCAAGGGTATCATATTTCAGCCATTGTTAAATGTATGCTAAGACCCAAAACTGAGTGTTGTTAACATAAATATAATTTAAAACTTTATGCTTAGTTCATGTTCAGTTTTAAGTATTTAGCAAGTCAAAGTGACATTATGCTCATATTTTCGTAGTCAATTTGAGCTGAATTGACTTTATATTTCAAAAGATTGACTGTTTAAAATGGTGTTTGACCAACAGGTGATATTTGAAAATGTTTGGGATAAATTTCATTTATTTAAAAAGTTGACAAAATTCCCAGTTAAACATGTTTACAGCAGCCAATATAAAAAAGAAAAGGCAACATAATTACTCAAAATAGTCATGTGTCAAATCTGTGGTTGGAAAAAAATCTGGGATCAGGTAGATATGATAATGACCTCCGTGAATTTATTTCAGAATACTGGTACACCTCTAAAACTATATCATACTTATAAGCTAGGCATTATATATTTGATGTAGTTAACTAATTATAACTTTTTTTAAGGCCACATATTATAACAAATATCTAAACAATGTCTTTATAATTGTTCGAATATTTCTTTTGCCTACAGTTTTTATAATTGTTTGAAGATTTCTTTTCCCTACAGTTTTATTTATTTTCAATAAAAAATAAATAAATAGGAAATATGAGATAAGAAAGATTGTTTTGTTTATATAATTTTGTAGTCAGTACCTTTAAAAGTACAATAGAATTGCATCGTTTCATACAATAATTAAACATAATAGCCTATATTTTCCCAGTCACTTTGCAAGCTTAATGTTAATTCTTTATTTTAATTATTTTCAATCACCTGTTTTATTCGCGATGAATTAAGTTTACGATGAATTAAGTGTACGTTATTTTTGCTGATTTAAAAAATGATAACAGTTTCTTGACAATATTTCTAAGCAAGTTTGTTTCACATATAATGTCTTTATTGTAAATAAATAGTTACTCAACATATTGTAAATCTTTTCTTTATTCATGAACCATTTAACTGATATTTTCTTGAATTTATGATGATACAATCATTTTTCTATTCGGGGACTAGTGATGCTTTAGCATCAAAACCTCTACTTTATTGAAACAGAGCTCATATTTATTTCTTAATAGACATACACACCATAGTTTTCTTATGTAAAATGACTAGGTAGTACAAAGTGAATGTACGACCAGCAACGGTTGCTATGGTCAGTGCTTATCAGAAATTCTATTTTTAGAATATTGGCCACTGGTAAATCTCTCCTATACGTAAATAATAAATAATTTAAATTTTGCAAAATCCTATACAAACTACAAATTTGAATTATATAAAACCTTGAAGCATTACTTATTCAAACCCCTAGAGAGGTGTGTTTTAATGTTGTTTTTGTTTGTGTTTTGTTCTTTTACTATTTTAAGGGGGGGGGGGGTCACTTTAAACAAAGGAGAAAATAACCAGTGGACTCACTTTGTGCTGTGGAAACATGAACATGTTGCCCACAAAGATCCCAAATACATATAAGTCATACAGGGATTATCATGGAACAAATAACTTATATTGCGAAACAGTGAAAAACACTCATTGGTTCTAGCATAAGATGAGCACATTTTTCATTTGAATCACTGAAGGTCAAAAGTACAGGCAATATCTCGGGTAATTATCAATACTCTCGTTATTTGTGCTGTAAACTCGATTTGACCCCTAATTTAATGTTTCAACGGTATGGTTATACATGCGGATAAAGGTTATTTGATTTTAGTTTGGGGGGGGGGGGCGTTGATGTTTTTCTTATAGACGCCTTGCAAAATGTAAGGTCAATTTCAGGTCACTCATGTTTTATTTAGTGGAGGCAGAAAGCTGTTTACTGACAAGCCTCCACAGAGAAGTTATTTCACAATAATCATACTTTAATAGCAGTTGTTATTAGCAAAATATATCTTAAATGTTTCAGAAATTTGTGAATTATTTGATGCTTTTGTCTGCAGGTTTATTTTGGGTTTTATGTAAAAGTTAAGGATATTACTTAATGGTGAATAAAATAGTTAAAAAAACTAATGAAATATCAAAAATGAAATATTCTAATGAACTATTTTTCATATAAATCAAAAATGGTAACATTATGATATTTCCATCTCACGGTCGGCTCTCAACATAAAATATTTCTTTTCTTGCAAACACATGAAAACTGTGCATTAATAGAATAAAATGATGCGGAATAAAATATTATGCTACTACGTTAAATATATTTTTAACAAAACAAAACATATTTATTTCATACAGGCATTCTTATTCAAATATATGGATGCTCAAATATGCAAAACACAAAAAACACCGTGTCATTATATGTACTTAGATTCCCATACGTATATTATAAATACAGTTTAATTCAATAACTTATCATTGAATGATAGTATCTGTAGCTTATCCAATGCTTTTATGTTCCAATTATAATGGATCTGCAGTGTTTTGTCTGCAGAAGTGGATAGATAAAGTAAAAAAAAAAGATTTTTATACAGACAAAAAATACAGACAACAAAAGTATAAACAATAAAACCCAAAGATAAGGTCATTTTTGAGCATTTCAATGAACTTAGGCTATTAGCAGACAGCTTGCTGCCTCCAGGTGTAACCTGTGGTGCAGCGTTCTATTTTTAGTAATTTTGAAAGGGGTCTATTTATTTACTATTTATTTACTATTTACAATGTTTGTGTTCATTGATGCTCTATCTTTATTCGTTTAAAAATTATTTATACATTTATAAATATTGTAAGGTTTTTATTTCGGCAGTGTTCATACTATTTATCTGATCTTTAATACTCACTATCTGTGTGATTTACTCCAGTAGTTTTATATACTTTCCATTAAAGTTTGTAATGATATATTGTTACACAGTGAGACTTATTTATAATCACAAATTTCCTTTAATTTACTAAGATTGCTCTCAAAAAAATATCGTTAAAGGAAAAATGTTTCCAAATAGGAGGAAAGTTATATCTATAACTCATTCTTATCTTTTTACTTATCTTTTTATCATTATCATTATGATTATTTTATTTTTGTTATAATCATGACGTATTAAAATGTCTGATCATAGTGATATATTCAATAAAATTTATAAAAGATATATCGTAGAATGATTTTCATTCTGCTCCTTACACTTGTAAAATCATTGATTAAAATAACGATAAGACTTTTTCATTCATTTAATGAAAGTAACAATTAATACTAGATAGTGCATGTTTTATGTTGTATAAATGTATATTATTACCTTCAATATCATGTATCATGAAGTGTAAAAATACTTCTTACATGTAAAGCGAAGACAGAAACGAAAGTCATTTCATATTGGAACAAAAGGAGGCGCTTTACAAAACAACAACACTTATCTGTCTTAGGAATTATTTACTAATGATTTGCCGATAATGTGAATTAGTCAATGACCTGGTATGTAATACGAAGTTACAATAATCATTAATGTTTAAGCATGCATAATGTAATTAGCGTTTTGCGATTTTTTATCTTTCAGAAGTCAACGGGATCGAGATTTATAAGTGATGAGTGTGGAATATACAGTTATTATCAGAATTACATAGAGGATATTTGTTTAGTTCAGTGTAAGATAGGAATATATTTCACCGAGTGAGCACCAAAAGGTATATTTCACGAGTGGCGCAGCCACGAGTGAAATATGAACTTTTGGTGTTCACAAGGTGAAATATATTTCGATCTTACACTAAACTTAACAAATTTTCTTTTTATTATATGCAAAGAAACATTTTAAAAAGACATTAAACCTAACTCTGAATGAAAAGCGCGCCAAATAATAATACAACGTGACGTTATTTACGACGTCACGTCATTAAGTTGGTACCCAGTATTGTGCACGCTGGTATTTCACTGAAACAACGTAAGGGGCTTAAATTCAAAACAGTGAAATTATCAAAGTGGTAATTTCACTGTTTCAAACAGTGAAATTACCAGTTTTATATCACTGATATATTTCTATAAACCATCGAAAAGCATGTAATAAACAGAAATACATAAAGATTTTTGAAAAAAGTAATGTATGTATAGTCATTTACTAAAAATAATTTGGTTAGTCGACCATGAGAACATGATTAAATTAAGAAAAACTTATATTTACATATATTGTTAATAACTCAATGAATATAAACGTTATAATAATAATGCACTAATTTATGCGTCCACAAAATTATCTAATTAACATAATTCCACCCCACATATGTCAAAATAAAAATATAGTAGGACAAGATAATACACAGACTTGCAATACGCGTGTCTAAAAAACAACAAAAATGACCTTTTTGCACATTGGAGCTATAATTATAACAGGCCCCCTTATAAGGGAAAAAAAAATAAAAAATTTTTTTTATGGAAAAAAAAAAAATTAAAAATTTTGCCACAAAAGTTTAAAAGATATTGTAAAAAATTTTGGAAATTGTAAAAATTGTTTCAAAAAGCACTCATTTTTTTAGGGCTTCCTAGATAAAAAAAAGACATTTTTGCTAAACTTATAAATACGTCTTTTTTAAAGAAAAAAAATCTACAAAAAAAATTTAAAAAAAAGGGGGCAAATTATAGCATAAATAAAATGCAAAAAAAGGTAGGGTGAACGTTTGGGTTTGGCCCCAAAATGGGCGTTTTTTCGTGCGCCCCGTTTTTCGTGTAACGTGCGTGGTATGCGTGAAAACTTTTGCGAAAATTGCGAACGTTTTCTCAAGCGTGGCATTCGTTTATCAAGCGTTTAACGTTTATCGTTTTCCGTGTATCGTTTTTTCGTTTATCGTGCGTCTGAAAGCGTGCGTTTCTTATTCCCAGAAACGTTTAGCGTGCGTCTGCGTTCGTCTAAGCGTTTAGCGTCTGTTAAACTTATTATTGAGAAGTAAAAGAATATCTTAGATATATTAATGTAAAATTTCTTGTTTCTTAAACATGTAAGAGATGTTCTGTGTCCCTGTCAAAGAATAGAAATATTATACAAAGAAGTATTATTGTGATATTTACTTTAAAGTTTTTAAAGTTTGTGACCTCGCGGCGAATACAGGTCAGATTTCTACATGCTTTACGCCGAAGATTAATTAGTTTTAATATCCTATTTTACATACGCATAAGATATAATTACTAATTCATTGCAACATTTTTGATATTCAATTCAGCAAACAGGTGTTTATATGCGTACCATTATATATTAGATATGAAGTTCGTAAGAATCAAATGATGGTAATCAGACTAGCACCCCACCCCCATTACAAGTTCATCTTCTGACTTTTCATTAAAGATCGACTGTCCGAATCCTATCCGAATACTATTTAGGGTGATAATTATTTAGACAGTTCCTTCCTATTTTTCTTGACAGATTTATATTGATATGTAACAGCCTGGCAGGGACTCGAACCCCTGACACTCGGAATACGATTCCGCGGCTCTTGAGTTCCTCTGAGCTATTCGGCCGCTTACACGTTTTACTTGTTGAAATACTGAATAGTTATAAACCTACTGTGTATGCAAATATTTCTTCGAATTTCCCAGGGTTACTTAGCATTGTGAATTAATTTCTAGCTGGGCTATACAAATGTATGTCAATCACAAGGTGAGAAAAAAAGTGCATCTTGACATGGACTCGAACCCGTGACCCTCTAAATACCGTACCGCAGCTGTACCGACATTTGTTAATAGTTTCATTATTTGTACATGTATAGTGAACATTTTAATAATCAAACATTGTACATTGTACTATTTCTATATTTTTGTACAAATAAAAATAGCTTGATTTTTTTCTAGATAAAAAATTCTATGATGGCTAAAATATACCATGTTGTACTTTTTAGACATTTAATCACAACAGACAGGCTAAGCCACCCTTTACAAAATTCCCCTATCTGTCAGCTCATAATCAAGGCATAGACTACTATTTTTATATGTGGCGTCAGCTTTAAATTTACTGTTCACTTACAAACCGTATAACACTGATAGCGAACAGATGCGCAGTCTGGTCTGGATCCATGCTGGTCGCAAACCCATGATGTTGGTTTTATCCTGACGCGGCTCAAATATATCTTTATCTTATATGAGGTTCATAACCCGGCTACAGATTGTCCATGGACAGCCTTAAAATGACCATGGATATCCATGGAAAGAGCATGGAAATACATGGATAAGTCAAGTGAATGGACAGTGTCCATACTAACAACATGGATAACATGGACGATGTCCATGAATTACATGGACAGCGTCCAGGGAATATAAAAATGTTCATGGACATAGTACAAAAAAAACTATGTCTAATGTGGACATTGTCCATGGTCAACTTCATTGCTCATACTTAGAAATTTTTATCAAAAGTGATTGGATGGATATGCAAAAAAAATCTAAGTGCCAAAACATGAAAAATGTTTAAAAAAATCATAACTGCCATTCTTCAAAAAATTATATGTTCATATTGGGTATCAAATTAATCAGCATGAAAAGAAAAAATCAAATATAGCAAGATCAAGTAGATTTTTTTTGATTTTTTTTTTTTTAAATTCTAAACTTAAGTTAAATGATAATATAGAAAAATATACTGTACCCTTATGCATACCATTTCAATTATATAAAAAGATAATCTAGTCTAAATACTTGTAGACTTGTTTAGGTTTGTTTGTTTCTGTTTTTGTTGTTCATTATCATATATTACCCTAATAAAGTTAGAAAAATAAATGCACAATTTAATAGAAACAATTTAAATCTAAGAACAAATGTAATTGTTATGCACTTATATTTATTTATTAATTGATGATAAATTAATTATTATTATGTATCTCTATTGAAGTATATATAATTTATATATTCATCCTGTGTAGATGTAACTTATGTATAGTGATTCATTTCTGGAACATTCAAATTAGCATCAGCCACAATGTAAATATTTATGACCCCTCAAGTGGAACCTGCTGTTTTCATAACTACCAATGTTAAACTCACCTATCTGACATAAAGAGAATAGAAAGAGGTAAAGCAGGTTTTACAACATACTATATTACACTGTAGCTCCCAAGTAACTTAATACCCTTGCAGAACAAATCACAGGTCAGAACACTCCTTCCAGGCGGGTCATTTGAACAGGAGCATTGAAAGATAATGTTTATTAGTGCCTAAATATACTGCTTAAAAGTTAATAACTTGAAATATTATGTTGGAGCATTGGAAATAAGACCAAATGAGTTTAAACTGGACAAATTTACAAGAGTTTTCCTGGAAATATGAACTTTTAAACATGTGTATTTCATGATTCAGTTAAAATGGAGGGAAATACATGTATATAACCATTTCTAACAGTAAGTACAAACAGAGACATAGATAACAGAGATAGGCAACTTCCTAACCAGTTAAAATATCACGCGTTCCTGGTAAACTTAAAACTTGTAGCAAGTAAAACTTATTAACCAGATATCAAAATCAGGAAAACAATACATTTTCTGAAAGCTTATGCACTTGTCTATGGCTGCAGGTAAAAATATTTACAGTTCCAATTTAAATAAATGATACATCAGTTTTTAAAGAGAACTACCTATTAATTTTTGTTACAAAACTATTCATTTGACGAAAAAACTGGCTCAGTGGGTATGTTCTGCTCTATTTTTCTAAGCGAAAGGTATGGAAAGTTATCAATATTTTAACATGCAGCAATAGATAAAAGATTTACCTTTCAAATGGTATATAATATTAAAGGATCAAATGTACATCCATTGAGTTTTATTTGCTACAAAATGCCTAATTTTTCACTTTTTGATAGGCATGAGTGATATTTCAATGGAGTATATAGGAGCTGCTTATCTCTGTTATCTATGTCTCTGGTACAAATGTATTTTTATTTTTTAACACTTATTATTTTAGTTTTTTCAAACTTTCATTGCAAGTATACATTGTTTCAGTTATTGTATTTCTACATACATGTAACTTTTCAATATAAATAGTTAAGGAAATCTTTTTCATTTTTAAATAATGGCGGGAATTTTAAATCAGAGATTACAATTTTACATTCAAAATATTGGTGATTGATCAAGCAATGAATTTCCAAATTCACATTTAATAAAATTCATAATATGCCTTAATTGTAATTTCTTGTTACTCATGTACATATGTTTATTTTTTCAACATATTAGGTTGCAAACTTTCAAGTCTTGGAGTCACATATGAGATGTTTCAACTCAAAGGATGTCAGATGAGGGAAAAGTGATAAATGTACTGTTGAATACAGAATGCTTACAAAACCATCCTGGTAATAATTTAGTTTGTTTTGTTGAAAAAAGTCGAAGTAACATGTTTTCATATAAATGCATGTTATTTTCCAAAGTCTGAACAAAATGTTGTTCTTCATGTTTTATACATAAATTATTGTTATACTGACTCCACTGAACAAATCTCAAACTTTCAGTGGTAATCAAGTACTTGTGAAGGATTGAGTAATTTAAACTGCCATAGCATAAAAGTTGTCATTATATAAATATAGGAAAAGCAGGGAAATAATTGACACAAGTTTATCATAATGTTGATTTTGACCAAAAAATGAATCATTTTCATCAAAGCATGGTGTTTACTTGATAACTCTGTGCTGATAT
Organism: Ruditapes philippinarum; assembly: GCF_026571515.1. Taxonomy (NCBI): domain Eukaryota; kingdom Metazoa; phylum Mollusca; class Bivalvia; order Venerida; family Veneridae; genus Ruditapes; species Ruditapes philippinarum. The sequence continues at coordinate 25,690 of NW_026866263.1, read as the reverse complement.
TCTGCAAAAAATCATTTAATTGAAAGTTTTCCATCTTAACTTTTTTTACCCTTTCATATTTTTTATCAATCATGTTTTAAACAATACTAATTATGTTGTAAAGGGCAACCTCGTTAATCGTTAATACAAATGGTGTTATGTTATGAATTAAGCTCAAAAATGCTACAAATGATGTCAGTACTAAAATTGATAACAAAGAATCCAAAAGAACTGAAAATGCCAATATTACATTTCAGGACCAACTGCAAAGCAAGGTTATTGGCATAACCACCTACAATAAGATGGTCATTGTTCTATTCCGCTTTTTGTATAAAGAGGAGGAATATGCCGGAAAATCATTGACAGGGAAAGCATCCAAAAGTGGCGAAAAAAAGCCACCTGTTGACCAAGAAAAGTTGACAGGAATTTACGGTCAGTGTTTCTTTTTTTTTTTTTTTTTTGGTTATTTAAATTTCATTGAAAGTTTTTGAATTTCATTGGAAGTTTTTAACAGGGATTGAAAATTTTTTTTCATAGCCAATCGTCTTGCAGGACTTTTAAGTGTCTTCAAATTGCTACTCGTCCATGTAGATAATTTAAATTGTTAATTATTCAAGGGTTAAGTATATTAAATTGATTTGTCAAGTCAATATTTATATAATTTGTTATGTTCTTTACAGATATCATCAAAAGGAATTTTCCGCATGTCACACCAGTGATGGTCAGGGAAAAGCTGCGTGACATTGTCAAGCCATCTCGTGCCAACAAAACAGTGAAACAATAAATATGTGTACAAAATAAACTGTGGCCGTTTTAGCCATTCAGAACAATATAAATGAGAACATTTGAGAACTTGTTTTACTTCATATATGGTGTAAATAAATCTTTAATGTGTCATAATTTTACAGCCTTGTCAATTCAAAATAATTGTTACACTAGTGCAACTCCCAAGTGAAAAAGATTATGTGGGACCTTTTTTTACAGACTTTTAAACAGGTATCTCAACACAAGTGTGATATCATGGACATTGACCATGGATGTCATAAAAGATTCCTCAAAATTGGTTTTGAACATGGATAGAATGGACATTGTCCATGGAAAGAATGGACATTGTCCATGGAAAGAATGGACATTGTCCATGGTAAGAATGGACATTGTCCATGGTAAGAATGGACATTGTCCATGGACATCATGGACATTGTCCATGGGTATCATGGACAATGGACATGGTAAGCATGGACATGGATAGCATGGACACTGTCCAGGGATATAAAGAATTGTCCATGGACAAGTGTTTCAATACTCCATGGACACTGTCCATGCTTATATCCATGGAAATCCATGGACATTCTGTAGCCGGGAATATAACCCACTTTGATAAACATATATAGCTTCCTTGATTTTTTTTTCTGTATATTACATGTATCTAAAATCACTTTTAAGGTTTATCAATCCGTAATCATTACTTAACATAATACCCCTTTGAGATACCCGAGATGAGCCTGTGTCGCCCTTTGCTAACTTAAAAGTATATAACCTTTCCATATACAACCATATAATTCTTTGAAGATTTTTCTCAGCTGAGTTAGATAGGTATGCTGTAGTCCCAAGTCACTTGTTTAACTTTCCTCAAGTAAGTTATAAACCACATAACTGATAAAATTCTAACTATAATATACTTAAATATCGCCTATGTATTTATATAAATTTACAAAAACCCATTTTGCATACTAATATATCTTTTGGGACCTGTACAATTTCAATTGATTGTAATTTTAATTTTCCTTCAATATCAATTTTATGCTTCATAGGTAGGTCAGTTCACAAGATCCCTATGAAAAGTAATGTAATTGAAATAAACTTTATTAATTAAAAGCTTTAATAAGATGACTTAAAAAAGAAGATTTCAATAATTGTCCATGAAGAATATAAATGTTATAGTAAATTCTATGTGGACCCCAACTATTTACGAAAGCAGTGCCACATAAAATGTTGATACACCGGGTTATTTTACCTTAAAATTAACCTCTTAGGAAATGATACAGAATTTTTTTATATAACATAAATCTATTATATTAATTAACAAACATATCTAATTGACTAGAATAAGGTAGTCCTAACAAATTTCATTACAAAATATGAGAATTATGGCAAATCTCCTAAGATGCCTAAATGTCCAAGATAATGCACTAAATCACTACAAAATATGAAAATTTTACCTAATTATAAGAGCCTTGGAAATTAAAAAAGCTATAAGAGGAACATTAATCTATCATATTAATTAACAAACGTATCTAATTGACTAAAGTAAGGAAGTCCCACCAAATTTCATTACAAAATATAAGAGTTATTGCAAATTTCCTAAGATACCTTACTGTCTTAAGATAGAACACCAATTCACTACAAAATGGGGATTTTTACCTTATTATAACAGCCTAGGAAATGAAACAGAATTATAAGTGCAACATAAATCAATAATATTAATTAACAAGCATATCTAATTGATTGAAATAAGAATATCTCAATAAATTACATTGATTATTCAAAAAATTATGGCTTATTTCCTATGATGTATAACTATACAAGCTTACACACTAATTCATTAAAAATGGGAGTAATATCACTTGATTATAACCTCATGGTAAATGAATCAAAGATATATAAGCAACATAGTATTATTATATTAAGTTATACCTACATCAAATTGACTTATATAAGAAAATCCCAACAAATTTCATTGAAAATTAAGAAATAATGGCTAATGTTCTATAATGCCTTATTAATAACTTTACCACACTAAATCATTTAAAATTTGGGTAAGTTGACCAACTTATAACCTTCTGGTCACTGAAACAAAGTAAGTAAAGCCAAATAATGTTATACTATCAAGTAACTACTACATCTAATTGACTAAAATAAGAAAACCCCATTGAATTATATTGACAATGAAGAAAGATAGGGCAAATTTTCTATGATGAAGCAAATACATTACATCTTTAAAAATTTTACCTTATTATAACCTCCTAGGAAATGAAACCAAGTTAGTAAGGCAACATATTACTATAATATTGAGTAACAATTACATCTGTTTGATTGATATGGAAAAAAATCCACCAAATTTCATTGAAAGATAAAAAAAGGTAAGGCAAATGTCCTATAATGCAGGCAGAGGGGTTCAGATCCACTATCAGTAAGGAAGTGTTCCCTTCCCCGTCAGGGGACCATTACTGGCATGGTATATGGAATCACAAAAAAGATACTGTAAAACTGATTTTTTCATTTTTACAGCTCAGAACTGTTTACTATTGAGGGGAGAAGATGTGCAAGCAGACTGATAGCTTAGCCGGTAGTCAGCTTCGACACTGTATTCAAGGGGTCCCTGGCTCAAGTCCCAGTCAGGCTGCATATTTTTCTCACCCTTTGACATTTGACTACCAACAGTTAGTAATAAAATAATGTGAAATTGGCCTTGAAGTTTCATACCTTCACCTATTCCAAAGGGAACTGTGATGGATGGTATAAAACTCAAAGTCCTATTTCACATTGTTCACTGTACCCATTCAAGGACGAATTTCAATAAAGCAGGGGAATATGTAATGGTTCCGAACTGTTCACTATATAGGGAGATGATGCGTAAGCAGCCTAATACAATATAGTTCAGTCGGTTGAGTGGCAGAACAGTATTCCAAGGGTCCCGGGTTAAAGTCCTGGTGAGGCTGCACCTTTCTTTTTTAACTTGTGACAGTAACAAAAAAGGAAGGTATTAGGCATTTAATGTTCCTTAATAATAATACATGTATAGCATAATCATAACATAATTATAGTGCATAAAATGTCAATAAATTTCAATGCTATGAAACATAATTTTATTTTCTGATGCGCTGCTCTTTTGGTAAATCCATATACTTTACGGTTTACACATGATTCACAAATTATTGGAGTCCAACACTCCTCCCCTCCTGGCACTTATGGATCGAGGTGCATGAGGCTGACAAGTTTCTCCATTTTCCTCATTTTTTATTGCTTACAGTTTCGGGGCCCAAAATAGAAGTTTATTCTTAATATAACACTTTAATTCATTAAATTTCATTAGGCATTTTATAATTCTATAATCATTCTTATCTGTTATATTAAAACATATTTTATCAATATCTTTTTATGGAATTTAATTCTTTGAAAAAAAAAAAAAATTAAATATAAACATATGCATGTAGTTTTACAGCTGATAATTTTTTCAGAACTCATATAAAACTCAAATTCTAACACAACCCACATTTTTCCCTATTGAACAAAGAAGAACAGAAAGTGTGTGTTATTATGCAACAGATGCACAGTTTGACATTCTATATTTAGACATGTGACGTAATCATTTAACACGTGATGTAACCACTAAAAATCTGACGCCCGGAAAATAAGTACGGAAGCAAATAAGGCTCAATTTTGCTTATCTATCAAGTACGGCAACATTTATTTGTTGATGTCGTGTTAGAATTGAAATTATATATCCAAATCGGTGATTTTATCGCTTGATAACATCAATGTTTGTGGTTCGGATGCGCATCATTATATCACTTGGGCTACGCCCTCGTGATATAATTCCTCGCATCCGAACTCCAAACAGTGATGTTTTTGAGTGATAAAATCACTATTTGGGATATATTATTACTTAATTAATATTTATTTTCCCAGGGAAATTTCATTATACATTATATCACCGGAAATCTTTTTTATATCAATGATGTTTGCAAGTATGTTTTATATTATAATTATATTAATAAAAAATAATATATCCCAAACAGTGATTTTATCAATCAATAACATCACTGTTTGGAGTTCGGATGTGAGGAATTATATCACGAGGGTGTAGCCCGAGTGATATAATGATGCACATTCGAACAAAAAATAGTGATTTTATCAAGCGATAAAATCACTGATTTGGATATATTAATTCGATTCTTAAACACGACATCAACAAATAAATGTTGCCGCACTTGATTGTTAAGCAAATTTGCGCCTGATTTGTTTCCGTACTTATTTTCAGCGTGTCAGATTTTTAGTGGTTACCTCACGTGTATAATGATTACGTTACATGTCTAAATATAGAATGTCAAACATTCCATCTGTTGCATAATAACACACACTTTCTGTTCTTCTATGTTCAATAGGGTAAATGCCGGTCATGTTAGAATATATTATAACCCATAATGCATGGTATTTATTATATATATTTATCAAATTGAACAAAAGGTGGTTAAAAATTGAGCTTGAAACTTTCAGGGCCGAAACGTCCAGGAGGTGCAATTTTTGTCCTGAAACATATAGATTTAGCCCTTGTCCACAGACATTTGGGGTTTGGAGCTCAAAACGCCTTTAAAATCCAAATAAAATGCATATTTGTCAATCCCAGCACATGTACTGATCATATATATCAAAAAAACTTAATATAAGCCGTTTTGAAAAAATTTCATATTTCAACATCTATAATAATACACAAGATAAAAATGTTCGCCGGAAAAAATCCGCACCCCTACCGTCACAATCACCATGTATTTTAATCCATTTCCAATATTTTCACATAATCCTTTGGTCCATCGACACAGAAGATATAATTCTTCACGATGATGGTCAATTTTAAACTTCAACGGTAATATAAACAACGCAACAGCCGAAATAAACATCAATATTATCGCCGTTTTTTTCCAACGACAAAATCTTTCGATAAATTCAATGGACCAGACGGCTATGAACGAAGCTATCCGATTATGTGGTTCCCAAACTTAAAAGCGCTGCGCATTTTGCACACGGCAAAGCTGGGGCCACATAATCGGATAGCTTCGTTCATAGCCGTATGGTCCATTGAATTTATCGAAACATTTTGTCGTTGAAAAAAAAACAGCGATAATATTGATGTTTATTTCGGCTGTTGCGTTGTTTATATTACCGTTGAAGTTTAAAATTGACCATCATCGTGAAGAATTATATCTTCTGTGTCGATTGACCAAAGGATTATGTGAAAATATTGGAAATGGATTAAAATACATGGTGATTGTGACGGTAGGGGTGCGGATTTTTTCCGGCGAACATTTTTATCTTGTGTATTATTATAGATGTTGAAATATGAAATTTTTTCAAAACGGCTTATATTAAGTTTTTTTATATATATGATCAGTACATGTGCTGGGATTGACAAATATGCATTTTATTTGGATTTTAAAGGCGTTTTGAGCTCCAAACCCCAAATGTCTGTGCCCTTGTCTGGAAAAAATGTTGGGCTACCGGTCTGCAATGTATGTTTTCTTTTATTTAAAAAGGTCATGTATTAATTTTGTTCACCTGTATGTAAATGATTTGATAATTTTATCGCTGATTTGCTAAAGTCACTACCATTCGTTTTATTTTGTTTACGCCAGAAGCGGTGTTGAAGTAATTATTATCTATCCAAGAGATTCCTGGTATAAAGCAAAGCATTTTTTTCAGAAATGTGCATAAAGACGACCCTGTTAAATCATTTTTAATGCATGTTTTAGCGCTTGATGGCTTATAATTTCAATAATCATTTGTTTAGGCTGCCCGACAAAAAATAATATTGTGCCAGCTTGAGTGCATTCGCGGATTGATATCATTAAAGCTCTATCCTGGGACATAAGATAAGTTAGTTAACATAAACCCGTTTAAAATACATGAATGGCTAGCTATTATTTAATCAAATCACTAAACGATCTTGCTAAAGTTGTTAAAAAATTTATATGATAAGGATATTTTATTAACGTTTAGGAACGTTTTCTATTTAGCATGCGTTTTAGCGTGCGTATATTGTTTAGCGTATTTCATTTTGCGTGCGTCTGCGTATTTCGTTTCATAAAGCATGCGTGGTACATGCGTTCGTATAGCATGTAATGTGCGTGTGTTTTTTCCGGAATGTGCGTTTTGCATGTAAACTGGAACATTCACCCTACTGTATCACATACACAAAATAATGACCGTTAAAAGAGAAATAAGAGTAGTTTTTCATTTACGCGCCTATAGTATAACGCTAACATTTAGCGCGTCTTTACACAATGTTTGTATAACGCTAATGACGTCACGTCAAATTATATGCACGGATGTGCAATACCATATTTACTGAGTGGCAAAATCGGCACGGCCACCGGTGTGTGTCTGTGATAAAGCATATTAATACATATTAAGCGCATGTCAATAAATTTCAATTTTAAGTGATATGAAAAATATTTTCTGTTGTGCTGTCTTTGTAAATCAAATAACTTCACATCACAACCAGTTTCCTTATTTTCCTCATTTTTTTCCTCTCAATTACAGTTTCAGACCTAAAATAAAATTATGTTCTTAATAGCGAGCTCGACGAGCTGGCCCGAAGGGCCTGCTCGCAAAGCGAGCTTTACGGTAACGCGAGTACCTGCTAAGTGATGGTTTTGAAAACTTTCGTCCAAAGTACCGAATTGGACACATCGCAACCTTTAGAATTTAAAGATAACGATAAAAACTGAGGAATTCTGACTGAAAACGGATGTGTTGACTGGTCACCCGCGCACGTCTATGGGAACCATAATTGGGCAGGGAACCAGAATAACGGAAGATGTGTATAAAAAATGAAAATCGAAGGCGCCATTTTGTTTGAAATCTGATAAATAAAAACAATTTTTTGTCGAATTTTGTTGTGAAAACTATCTAGAATGAAAAAAAATGGTCTAACTAAGAAAATGAATCCGAACACTAATATCTTTTATTCAGTCGTTAACGCTGTACAGACGTTTAAAGTATTGTTTATGTGACGTCACAATGTAGCGCCAAACAGCACATGCAAAACAAACAAATCAAGTACGCTATTTTAATGTCGCAAACGTTTTAAGTTTTACATTTATTTCACTTTAAATAATCTTTATTTCGCTTGAAAAAATATAGAGTGAAATAAAATAACCAAAGTTTTATCAACGTTTTCAAAACTCGTTATTCATTTCACGACAGGGGCGGAGCCATATTTAACACACAGTACGTGTGACGTCACACGCAATCGTTACTGCATTTGAAATAAAAATGAGAGATTATTTCATACTATTTCACGTAAAAAGTACATCGAGCTCGCTTTGAGGCTTTGCCTTTTTCATATTATTATATATACTCATATATTGTAATGCCCTAGAAATTTTACCTTTTTTAGTGATTTCACTGGATTTCAGTATTGTTTATTTCTACTTTCACTTTCGTTTTGAGAAGCTTTTACTGGCGACAACACAGTAAATATTGCGACGTCCCAATGAAACATACAGGACATCAACTTAAATCTACGTATTGTGCCAGCAATTTAATCATTCTTGATTCTGGAAGCTTTTCCCTTTAATGTTATCCATTTCCCTGAATGTTATCCGTGGTAGAATCCTGTGTTTTTAATCTGTTTTCGTGACTTCTGTCAAAATAGTTCATTCCTTTATTTTACACTCAAGATTATATAGTTCGATTGTTTATGATGCATCCTCACTTAAAATATAGATTTGCCTCATAAATCCATCTGAATTTAATTGTTAGCACTGTATATTTATGAAAAATTGCAATGCATTTTCAATGTCGGCCATGTTGGACTATTACGTAGAGATTACGTAGTGAATGCAAGGGATAGTTCTTTATCCGATTGCGCATAAAAAGGAACACGTTACCCTAACTATTTTACTTTCGATATTAGCGCATGATAGCTTATAAATATTTCTAAAAATCATTTGTTGAGGCTGTGACAAAAATTAATTTCGGTGCTAGGTTGAGTGCATTTCAGTTCTTACATAAACTCGTTTAAAATATACATTTCTAGCTACCATATATATGATAATCAAAATTCTTCATGTAGCTAAAGTTGTTAAAAACTTAAAATGATTACGATATTTTAATAAAGGTTTAGAAACGTTTTCATTTTGCGTGCGTTTTAGCGTGCGTATATCGTTTAGCGTATTTCGTTTAGCGTATATCGTTTTGCGTGCGTCTGCGTATTTCGTTTCGTTTTGCGTGCGTATAACGTGCGTCCGTATAGCGTGTATCGTGCGTTCGTATAGCGTGTAACGTGCGTTTTGCGTGTAAACTGACACGTTCACCCTACTGTATTGCGTCACAAAGCTTTATAATGGCTATAATGGCTATTCTATCTTTGAATAAAATATCTGTTCTGTTCTGTTTGAATTAGACACGTAAAAGTGTAAAATACAATAAATTTGATAAACACGAGAAGGATGAACAGGCGCAAAGTTGAATAATTCAGCGTTGACGTTTAGGTTGAGTTTGTAACATTCTTATATTTTGAAACTCGTTGTTTCGTGTATGTGTGTGTGTGTGTTTGTTTGAGTGTGTGCGCGTCTAAAATTATCTATACTCGCCTGATGATACCCATATGAGCATGCCCCAGAAGAGTATTAGTCATTAAAGATTATTAAAATCCCCCAATTTTAAATGATTTTCCTGGCTCTTTAACGTGCCTAGTGTTTAAACGCTCATATAATGGACCTCGATTTAAACTCTCATCCGAAAGACTGATTAGAAAGTTTAGTGTACCAGCCCGGGAATCGAACCCACAATGTCGAGATATTTTTCACTCTAGTTTGTACTTTTATTGTTTGCTCTTGTGTGTCCGTGATCATCTAATCAATCTGTTTTTAAACAATTATACATGAATGATATTGGATCAACGGATTGTTAAACGGGTTGCTCTGTTACACGGTTAAAGTTCTATTTGTATATCAAATGTCTTTAATAAATGTAAAAAAAGGCGAAACATACAGTCATGTATTTCTTCAGCTATTTCTTGCGGAGGGTTCATCAACAACTTTCTGTCAATAGATGTAACGGCTGATTACAATCTTGACACTTCTTATCGCCCGCGAATGAATGACCTTACAGTCTAGCATGATTTACATATGAACAGAAAAGATGCACTCTAGACAACCTGAATATAGACCTGAAGTTTCCATTATTATCAAAATGCTTAACTTTTCCTACTTAATATTAATCTGAAATATTTTTTTAAGTATCAGAAAATCTTAACAGAACAGTTACTGATCTTACTAACAATGTGGTGTTAAAAAAACTATCATTTTAGAAAATCTAGAAAAAAACAAATCTTTATAGAAAATAAGTCTAATTATCTGTGATTCTTTTTCATTTAATGTTTATATAAGATGCTGTTTATCTTCTAGCGACTTGTTTTGTATACTGAGTAAATAATAGCATTTTTAAAGATAGAACTTCAGAGTGCCGTAAAATCTAATCATAAATACATAACCCCTGCAATATGTACTTCTTAAAGGTCCAATATGCATCAGACATGCTACCATTTTTATCTTAAAAACTTTTTTTTAATTTTTGGTATCTTGTTAAAACTCATTTGCCATATATCTAGGCTATCTGCAACTATGTGTTACACCACTCTATCATTGAAATATTTTTCTGTTGGTGGACAGAATGCACGGTCAGCGCGGTATTCGTATAATTATGTGTGTAATAAAATCTGGAACGAATTTAGCGGGCTTTATCTCTATCTCACCGTCATGGAAGAATTGATGTTCAGCAGTACAATTTGTAAATTTGTGTTATTGTTTTATAATCAAAAGGATTGTACTTAAACTGAGCAAAAGGTTATGCGATCATCAGATGCAAATTTAAGGTATTTATTTAATTTTTTTCAGTTCAGAATCAAAAATATGTATCAATGCCATGTAGTGATTGTTTATATATTTTAATTTTAGAATATAATGTGAAAATCTTTAAGGGATGGCGGTTGATAAGTTGACTTCTTATGAAATTATTGTTCCATATACATGAACATTGCACATCACTTTGTCGTCGATTATCGATTATATTGACACACAAATAAACAAAGAAGGTTACTTTCTTTTGAAGGAAGAAATGAAAAATGAACAGAAATCGGTATTTTTCCCATTCATTTAAAGAACATAATTAAGTAACATTTTCTTTATCTTTGCACATTGTTAGAAAATCATTATAATTCATTTAGATACAAAAAAAATGATATAAACATATGGATGAAATGATTGAAACGATATTATTCGAACATTTAGAATAAAAATATCTAAATACATAGTCTCTTGTATCTATCTATAAGATGACATGTGAAGAAAATAATAAGTGAGAACCCTGAAACTTTATATCTTATATGCCTTGTTGAAATTAATACAAACTGCAGACACTTGTAAAATAATACACAGGAGGTCATGAACTTCGACTAGCCGATACAGTCCTACGCATTAACCCTTCCAGCCCGCTAAATCTCAGTAAGGGCTTATCAGCTAGTAAATCACTATTAACTGTACGTCTCCCATTAATGAGTTGAGAATTTTGTCATTATTAATTGGCCCTCTGTATTCTCAATTAATGGCCCTAACATTGAAGAATCAAATTTCTGTAGAAATTTATCAATGTTTTTTTTTCTCCTTTCTTGTTTAACCGGGTCTGCGGCTTAATTGAATTGTGAAACTTAGCAATTATTTGTAAATATACTTTATAACACACGATAATTTTTTTTTAAATTTATAATAAATAAAATTCAATAGTTAAAGTTCAAGGTCACACTTATATCTTGCAGGTTCATGCTATCACATTTAGATATTACAGGTACAATAATTCAAAGAACAATATGAAGCAATTTGTTACTTTCATTCTCTTTTTTTTTCATAATACCTGCATGCTTGAAACCTTTTCAGGAGCTTTCACCACTTGGGTGACAGCTCTTGTTATTTTTTAAGGTATCGGTTTCAAATATATATTCCTTATCATCATCCACATTATTTGATAAGATGCAAAACTCTGAAACCACAATATTTCCAGGACTATATACCCTAGAACATATAATTTTCCTTGAAATAATGTTATATTTTACTCTTACATCTTCATTTCATATTAAAGGATTGACATTAAACTTCAAACATAGTTTCCATAGCATCAACTAGATCTACATCATAAAAAATTATTTGACAATGTTTTAACACCAATTTTTCCATAATTATCTCCCCATGAACTTATTTTTTCTCTTAAAAAATGTTACTTTTCACTTACTTTTTTTTATTTCTAAAGTATCTACTTCTAACTTTAAATTTATGTACTTTATCATGTGCGATAAGATTCAAAACTATAGCATGAATACTTTCAGAAGTATTCCCACCCCGCCTTGAACTTTTTCAATTAATGTGATATCATCCAGCTTTAAACTATACATTCTTGTAACATGATAGGATCATAAAACATTCAATGGTGCTGCTATCAGTGATACAGTGACAAGCCGTGTAATTACGATTAAATGCTCATCACTGACCAGAGATAGTAAATTATTTTTTTTTTGGGGGGGGGGATGGAAATGTTTGGTTAATGCGTAGGACTGGATAGATTACGCGTGAGTTAACCCTTATCTCAGCTGTAATGGATCTCACTGGTTTATCAGTAAGACAGATTCAAACGTTTGATTATAAATAGGCGGGGCTATTTCCTTACTGTTTTAATTTTATAACACCTTTATACTATGCTATTAAAGAGGGTTACTGGGTTTGTTCATTTAATCGATTCATTTCATTATATAAAATACTTTCAGCAAATGAAAAGTGTGTAGAAGATATGTATTATATTATATGAATGAAATAAATGAGCTATGATAAATTTCTTATGAGAGTAATTTTCTTCTATTTATCTTTTTTACATTTACATTTTACGCTTTTCGTGAACATTTATGCAGAATCTGATTTAACAATATTGACAAAAGGGCTTTTTAAATTCTAAACTGTATTCTTTTTTTTTATCAATAAGATAAATTATGACGGTAGAACTAAGTTGTATCATAAAACAATTTAATGTTATTTCATTATTTGTTTTCAGATATGTGAAACAAACAACACAAAACAACAGACGTGATAGACGAAATCAGCTAGATATCAAACAGTACCTGGATTTTAGAATTTGATCTACAATTTTATTGATTGTCTGACAAACTTTATTTTATTATGCTTTGCTTATTTATAAATTTTTGTTGTTTTATTTCTATCAATTAACAAACATATCTTGAACAATAGATTACACATGTATGGTACTATGTACGAATTTAAATAAAAAAATAGAGAGGACCGAATTTGCATTTGTTTTTTTTTTTTTTAAAAACGCTAAAAAGAAGATGATACATGATATAATAGAACATGTTTGAGTTCTTTTTCAAAAAATACATATTTGTTTTCATCCATTGAAACTAGTATGAAAATAAATATTTCGCGACAAGTGAAATATCAGAACTTTCATGCCACAATGTGAAAATTAATCCTGTATTAAATTCTTTAGAATAAAGAACTTGAATTTTCTGTTTATTGTATACATTTTTCTTTTGTTCCGCATTGAAATTTGTCTACACTATAATTATGTGATTTGGCTGACTTAGAAGAATATAATCCGACAAGACACCAATGACAATATCGAAATAATTTCAATGCAATGAAAAATAAATTAAACGTAATAAATATTTTTCTAAATATTTCTGAATTTATATTAAGGATATTCAAGAATATAATGAAGTTTTATCTGTAATTACATGACTATGTTTTATTTGATCGAGTGATATGAAAACAATTTTTTCACTAGTTGTTGTAGACACATGCTAGATATAATAATTTGATAATAATGAATTTCTGGAAAAATGATGAATTATCTGTTTATCATAGTTTGTTATGTTTTAAAATGATTGCAGCGATTACATTCCTTTTTCATTTATTTCAATATGTATATTGACAAAAGTGGTTACGACACAAGTGATAAGTACGGAAAATATGTTACTTTGTAGTAAAAGTAAACTTAAACATAGAAATATATGGAAAATGAAAATACGCATTTCATTTCACCAATTCTTCTTAATATTTTTTTTCGAAAATGTATAATAAATAAAACATATATTTAACACTACATTTAAACATAAGAATTAAGTACAACATATGCTTATCGTTTTTTTAAAAGTTTTATAAAAATCAGTTTACTTAAATGATCAAACGTGTACGATTAGTTATTTGATAAATATATTTATCTAACAGTAAGATGAATAATTTATAAATAAATGTAATATGTTATATAGCCCATTATTATATTTTTTAGTGTATGCACATTAATATTGGATGTATTTTTCTCTCTCTCTACTTTATATTCTCAACAAAAAATGAAAATGATCTGATATTTGTGTTATTTTTAACCTTTTTCAATTTCATATTAAAAAAATATATTGACCGTCTACAATTAAAAGGTTTTTTAGTAATATGCGTAAATTACTGTTACATTAAAAGTAAGATGTATGCCTCCGAACAACCACTTAGAAAATAAACCCATTTGAAATTGATAGTTGTATATCATATATCCGCAGAACAAACAGGTACAATGCGTTTCGTCTCAGGTTTAAAAGATAGAGGAATTGTTGCTCTATGTCTATGCTCTCTCTGTGCATGTAAAATTGTTGCTGAAAAAGCGCATTGAGGTCGACCCCCGGAAAAAGGACATCCTTTTTTATTCTGGAACGCATTTAACTGCTTTAAAAAATTCGGAAGTAAATTGTTAAATGAGATTCGCTCGCTTCATGAGGAGAGAAGACATCAGCACTTAACGCTCAGAAAATATTGCTCTTAATGAAGACTGTGACAAAAATCAACAAAGTTTGGCATCTTTTTTTGACAAAATATGTCGGAAATTGAGGATATTACAGAAAACCTTCGCTTGAACATTGACCATTTTCACACTGAGTTGGTCAAACGAAACAAGGTCTTTTCCACTCTTGAAAGAATGCTGTGGAGGATCTGCAGCGCAAAGTGATTTCAATATGGATGGCAGGTGTAAGAATCGTTTATTACCGATTCTAATTAAAATATATAATTTATTTCTTACGTTAAGCGTTATTTGGCGCCAACTTATTTAACGTTACGCGCTGAACAGTTTAGCGCGTCATTTTGACGTAATTGTTTGTTATGAAAAAAGGTAACTTCCGTTATATGTAGCGGCGTTAAACGTTAAAGCTGAAACAGTATTTTAAAGGTTTCGATGTGAAAGACATAATAGTCGAGAATCGCTTTGTTTTATGCTGATGTGTGAAAATA
Organism: Ruditapes philippinarum; assembly: GCF_026571515.1. Lineage (NCBI taxonomy): Eukaryota > Metazoa > Mollusca > Bivalvia > Venerida > Veneridae > Ruditapes > Ruditapes philippinarum. The sequence continues at coordinate 10,595 of NW_026866263.1, read as the reverse complement.
AAAGATATTTAGAAGCGCATACTCGAAAAGTCTAACTGTTGTTATCCGAAATCCTTTACAACAGGTAAATCATTTGTCAAGCGATCTTGATCTTAAAGCTTAACTCATTTATGATGATATGAAAATAGGCCATGGAATCCAGACATTATTTAGCGCATTAATGTTTCCAATGTTATGGACAAAGCAGTCATCCATGATCATAGTTTCATTTTGCTACGATGACGTGCGCGTATTCAAAGGCGACAGGAGCTGCGCAAATACATAATACCTGAAAGTAATGATTCAACTCAACTTCAGTGTGCTACGTTACAATCCTTGAGGCAAATACGGCTATTATTATAAAGGTCAACTATTCACCAAGGACCGAAGTCAGGAACCTGAAACTAGAAGAACGGTCACAGCTACACGTTAAGACACCAATATCCATGACACAATGGACATTTAACATGACATCATCTCACAAGTGACTTCATGTCCTCTCAACTATAGGTATGCGACCGACGCCCTTCAGACACTTAACATATGTTGTTGAAACATTTTTGGATTCGAATCAAAGATATATTTCGATGATAAAGTAGAGTATTCTAAGAGTTTTAAGATATTTTGTTTACTAGATACTTGGGTTGACTGTTTTTTTATTCTTTGTATCAAAATATTTTCAGCTTGTTTGTTATTGTCTAATTTAAGAAGTTACACAATGAAATTAGATGATTTATGCGGAAGCAAAGTGAAAAAAATATATCCAGTAGGCAGGCAATCGGCTCGAAAATCGACAACGGTCACAGATTGGAAAGAACATTTTGAGTGTCTTTTTAATTTTTTTTGAGATGAAAATGATGATTTTCATTTAGTCCTAAATAATCAAATATAACCAAATTTGAGAATGAAATAGTACTCTTATTGACGAAGTAATTTTGTTAAGCACACATGTACTACTGTTAGAAGATGGTGATCAATTTTGGTGAAATATTTAGAAACAAATATTGTCTTTTTTAAGAAACAATTACACTCTTTAGAAATATTTCAAATTTTGTAGAAGTAACACAATTGGACATAAATAAATCTTTATTCAAGATAAAAAAAGAAAATATAAATCTTTGTTACCTTTGTTAAAATTATGCCCTTAAAGATGTAAAGGAATAAATATCAACGAGGCTGAGTTCGTTCAATACTTTTAATTGAAATGTCCATTCATTGTATGATCTCAGTATATTACTATATCAACATAAAGATCAAGTAGATTTAACCCAAGAGGTTAAAGTCACATCACATTCACAACTTCACATCAAGCACTTGTAAAAGCACCAATCAATATATAATCAGTATCAAGAAGATATCAATATGTAGATCAATATGAAGATTAATATGTAGATCAATAAGTAGATCAAGCCCTGAAACAAACAAATATAGCAATACTAAATACATGTACATACTGAGATCATTAACACACATCACAATATATACAATTTAAGTCATAGCATGATTATAACAAACATCTCACATCAAATAGCCAATATAACAGTCATTAAACCATTACATCAATTAATTACTTCTAAATTAATGACTGAACATTCCAAGTACTGTTTTCTGTATTATATTAAATATTAAATAATTCCATCCAGTGGTCTATTAAATGAATATAGTAAACTTATAAAATAGTAAAACAATAATATGACTTGTACAATTATACATACCAATTGTGGATTGGACTCAATGACACTCATACAAAAATCCTCTCAATCTTGTGATGTTACTGCAACATACTGTAATTAAACATGTGCACAATAGAGAATGACAGTGATTTATATTAATTACTGCAAATAGATATTACTTTAAATATGCTGCCATTATCAGATGCATTGTAAACAAATCATGTACAATATACATGAATATCTTATTTTAATAAACTTTAGACACACAGCTCATTTGTAACTCACTTAAACAAAGTAAGCAACCAATATCAAACTTCACCAACCTCAATCCAAAATCCAAAATCCTATTTAAGAATTAATAACCAATTTATTATTTTAAACAACTGAAAAACATGTCTGCCTTCTACCAAAAACTGATGACAACTCAGAAAACGGCGGGAACAATTACACGCATGATTAACTAATAAAACAGCCAAGGGAAATCACTCCTACAGATTTCAATCAATAAACTACAACTGATTATTTCCCTTTGGTTACACACTTCCCTGCTTTGAGAAAATGACGTCCCGTCATTGTCATGTCAAATGTCATTGTCATGTCAAATAGTAATGTCAAATAGTCTGTCAGTTAAAATATATTTAGCAACATTTCATGGAAGCAAACATTCCCCTTTAATATATTCAGTTTTAAAGGTTATCCTACAATTAAGAACAAAATGTTTGTCTTTCCATAAAATAACTATACATCATATCATTGTAACAGCATCAAAAATACAATGCTGTATTTTTAAACAATATACATTTCAATACAAAAAAATTGTTTTAATTTAAAGCATATAAAATCAGTATGTTTGCATAGTGTCTCAAAACGACATCAATTTCTCTTGCAAATATCGCGAACAACGTGCTAGCATATAACGTCGCGAAAAAAACAATTTCAAAGCAACAAAATGTCGCTTAAGAACGATAAATAATCATACTTATTGCGAAAAAAACATATGCGTCATGTCGCGAATTATGATCAATAATCATATTTCCTGCAAAAAATATGCTCAACTTCTCTCTTCTCGCCCCTTCTTTGGAACATATGCGTCCTCGCAATAAATCAATATTAAAAACATATTAAAACACATTTAGTTATCTCAAATTTGTATTTATTGGTACAGTAAAGTACAATTTTCAATTCAATATCAATTCAATATAGCATTTATTTCATTATAGCATCAACAATTTTCCTTGCAGTGTCTATTTCTATATTCTTCAACACACCTGAAGCAATCATAGATTCCAATGCTTGTAATCGGTGATCATATGGCCTATTGTTGATCATGCTATGCATATGATAGTCCTTATATCTGTCCGGTGCTTTCTTCGTTCTTTCTGATTTTCTAGTTGGTTGTGGTGGTAACTGTCGCTTTCGTTTCTTCACTGCAATATCTTCTGTCTCCTGTTTCTTTACTGTCTCTCCGTCTATGTCTTGTAAGGTTCTATCTTCTCTACTTGTATCTTCTTCTGTCATAGTTTCATCTGTCCTACTTTCAGTTAAACGTTCTTGAATGTTGGTTTCATCTTCTGTCTCTACACTACAGGTTATATCTGAATCTTCTTCTATTAGGTGAATTTGTTCTAGATGGTCAGTTTGAACATCTGTCTCCTCCTCTATTTTCTCTTCTTCAACCAGTGATTCTGCTGCTTTAGAATCGTTTTGTTTGGTAACTACTGCAGGTTCTTCTATTACTTGTACGCTGTCTTTGATTACATCTGCTTCTTCAACATTTGCAGGTACTTCTGTTTCTACTTCAAGTTCATTCTCACTTTCAGAATGATTACATCTTGACTGATAGGCGTCCCCATCTATTTTTGTTTGTGAAACAAATATATCATCAATTTCATCATCTGAATCTTCTGAGTCTGTGACGTCACATGTTTTCTTTCCGGATGCATCCCCTTTATCTCTATCTTTCTCCTCTGCAGATTCTCTGTTTTCTGTCTCATTCACCTCTTCTATGTTCTCATTTGCTTCTTGATATTCAACTAGGAATAGATGATTTCTGTGTAGTGTGCGTTCTTTGCCTTGGTTTGATTTGACTAAATACACTGGAATGTCTTTTCTTGGTTGATCAATGACTTTATAAATGTCTTCTTCGAACTTGTCAGCTAACTTGTGTTTTCCTTCTTTATGAGCCAAAATCTTCACTAAAACAAAATCTCCTATCTCAATCTTTGCACCTCTAACTTTCCTATCATAGTATTTCTTCTGTTTCGCTTTTGCCAAATCCATGTGTTTCTGTACAATCTCCTTACTTCTATTCATTCTTTCTTTTAAATCTTCTATATATTCCTGAGTGGTTTTCTTGATAGTTGTATCTTCTTTAGCTTGTTCAAAAGTTATATCAATGGGAAGTTTTGGTTTCCTGCCGAACATAAGCTCATATGGTGATACTTTGGTTGTCTCATGTGGAGTACAGTTGTATGCGAATACTAGTGAGTTGATGTACTTCTTCCAATCGCTTTTCTGTGAGTTTTCGAGAGTCCCTAGCATATCCAAAAGCGTTCTATTGAACCGCTCTGGTCCGGAATTACCTTGCGGGTGGTAAATTGAAGTATGAGATTTCTTAATGTTGGTGATTTCACAAAGTTCTTTGATAAGTTGAGATTCGAAGTTAGCTCCTTGATCTGAATGTAGTCTTGTTGGAATTCCGTAATGAATGATGAAGTGATTGTAGAAAGTTTCCGCAGTAGTTTTGGCAGTCTGATTCTTAGTTGGAATAGCTAATGCGAATTTAGTAAAATGATCCGTTATGACAAGTATGTTTCCATATCCTCCTTTTGATGATTCCAGTGTCAGATAGTCAAAGCAAACTAATTCCAGTGGATAGGTTGTATGAACATTAACAAGTGGAGCTCTTGTGTTGGTTTGACTCTTTCTTCTCAGGCATCTGTCACATTTTGAAACAAAATTATCAATATCTGTTGTCATTCCAGGCCAGTAAAATCTTTCTTGGACCAATCTTCTGGTTCTTTCTTTTCCTGGATGTCCTACATCTGTATGTAATCCATGTAAAATTTCTTCTTTATAAACATCTGGAATGCATAGTTGCTCTTTCTTGTTGTCATCTTCAGTTGTTTCTCTAAATAGGATTCCTCTTTTGATCTTTAAATGGTTGAAATTCTTCTTCATAATCTGGTCTTTCTTATCAAAACATTTATCTGGAATGGTCTTATCTATCACTGCTATTCTCCATCTGTCTAGTAAAGGGTCTTCTCTTTGCTTCTTCCTTATTTCTCTCATCTCAATCTGGGCCATTGGTTGACTGGGGTCTTCTGTTGCATCTATGATGTTGACATTCATTGTTTGAGTCTCTGCATATGGAATACTTATTACACCACATATTGCTCTCACCATGCTGTTATCTATGGTTGTTCTTTCTTCCTGATCTTGAATGGTTGTATCTATAGGATATCTGCTCATGGCGTCAGCATCTGTATTCTTCATTCCAGGTCGATAGTGTATCTCGAAGTCAAATTCTCCAAGCGCTGCTGCCCATCTTTGACCGGTTGCATCCAATTTAGCTGAAGTCAGCACATAAGTCAAAGGATTGTTGTCTGTATATATGGTGAAATGATTTCCAGTCAAATAATCTTTAAATTTTTCAGTTACTGCCCATTTTAATGCCAAAAATTCTAGTTTATAAGCTGAGTAATTCTTTTCCGATTTCGAAAGTGATCTTGAAGCATATGAAATAACTCTTTTATGTTCTCCTTGTTGTTGGTATAGTATCGCACCAAGTCCTATTGTCGAGGCATCCGTGTGTAGCTCAAAGGGTTTTGAGAAATCCGGATATGCCAATATAGGTGGGGATGATAATGTTATCTTGAGCTCTTCAAATATGTCTTGCTCACTATTTGTCCAATTCCATGGTTTAGTTGCCTTTTTCTTGCATCCTCTCTTTGAAGTGTTGGGGGTATAAGTTCTGCTAGTGGTCTGGTGATTTTGCTGAATCCTTCAATGAATCTTCTGTAATAGCTGGCAAATGAAAGGAAAGAATGTAGCTCATCTGAATTGTTTGGTGTTGGCCAATCACGTACTTTCTGGATTTTGTCTGGATCTGTTTCTATGCCTTCACTGCTCACGACATGACCTAGAAATTTGACTCGTTGTTTGAAGAATTCACATTTTTCGGAAGCTAGTTTCAGGTTACATGACTTCAGGCGGGTGAGTATAATATCCAATCTTTCAAGATGTTGTTCATAAGAGTCGCTGAAGATGATTAAATCGTCTAAATAGATGACACAGATTTTCAGGTTGAGATCTCCAAGACATTCCTCCATTAAGCGTTGATAAGTTGCTGGTGAGTTAGTTAATCCGAACGGCATTTTGTTGAATTCCCACAATCCTAACGGTCCTACTGTAAAGCATGTTCTTTCTTTATGTTCTTCTTCCACTTCTATCTGATGATATCCTGATTTCATGTCGATGGTTGAAAAATATTTGGCTCCATGTAGACAATCAAAGATCTCTTCTATTCTGGGCAATGCATAGGAGTCTTTAATGGTTCTTTCATTGAGCATCCTGTAGTCAACACATAGCCTTAACTTTCCAGATTTCTTCCTAACTAGCACAATATTTGAAGCAAAGGGTGATTTTGAAGGTCTTATAATACCACATGCCAATAGTTGTTCTAGATGTTGCCTTACTTCATTTATCATTGATGGTGGAATTCTTCTATGTCGTTGCTTGAATGGTGTAGAGTCTAATAGATCAATTCTATGTTTCACTCTGTTACACTGTCCTATGTCTATGTCGGAAGTTGAAAATATATCCCTATGTTTCATTAAAAGTTGTCGTAGTCTTGTTCTTTGTTCCTCCGTCAACGAGTTGTTATTGTCCAGATTCAATTCTAATACTATTCTGGCTCTTGCTCTGTCTAACTCTTCACCTTCCAATTTGTGTAATGCTTCATCTGTGATGTTAACTGGTTGTAATTCGCAAATCATCTCTTTAGGTGAAATTGTAGCCGTGTTGGTTGTTAGATTCGATAAGGTAATCTTCATACAATGGTTATTCCCATATTCATACTTGACTAATGCTGGTGTGACATCTATGAATTCTGGTATAGAAGCATCCTCAGTTTCCTGAAAAATGGCATTTGTCACGGGATGATCTATCTCTTTATCAGTATAAACATCAATGGTGATGGTCTCATTTGGCCTTATCAATACTTTATAGGGTCCAAAATATCATAAATACCGGCCTTGATTTAATCTTTTAATTTTGATTGTCAGTATTGTTTTATCAACACAATCTATGTGATTTGATGCCGAAACAAAGAAATAGGGGTTTTCCATCTTACAACAACGCCAAGGGTCAAACCACCCTAACCTGATTGAGATATGTGAGACATAGACTCCAGCAATTCAAAACACATTATTCGGCCATTTGCAGCAATTCGGATGTCTCACCATTATAGGCAACCCCTAAGCCACAAGGGGAATTTTATTTTGTCATTCAGACTTATCGTTTCCTCGTTTCTTTCGGGTTTTGTTTCTTTAATTATTTCACAGTTTCCGTTAAATCCGTAGTATTGTGTATTTCCCAGTTTAAGGTTCTTTTTATGAAAACTTAATAGTTTTTTCCTTTCTTGCATTTGGAAGCAATGGAAAAGTTAATGCATGAAAAACTATTTCTTGGAGCATTGCTAATTATTGAACTTAACAATGTGCTACAATTCATAATGAAAAGAAATTGAATTGTCCTTGATACCTTGCTAAGTTTGAAAACCGAAATGGTTCTGAAAAAAGAAGTCTCAAATGCATTCTGTTGTTTTTTGTTTTTTTACAAAAATTGCCATATAGGGCTTTCTGTAGAGGGGATGTATAACAATTGTGCATTAACTACTATATGATGTGATGTGTGTTACGGTTTTGTGTAAACCAACGTTCATAACTAACAGCCTTACCCTTTGACAACTTATTATGAATTCTCTATCCCAAGAGCTTTGTTACTGCTGCTCAGAAGTGGAAGGCTGGAACTTCGAATCTCAGTCACGGATGAATCCTTTTTGATGCATTTGTGCTTTTATTTATATTGTTTTTATAAATGCTAGTGAAAGATAAGATATAAGATACATTTATTTCAATTTACAATGGAGTAGTTAGGCACATTATAAAATACACAAAATAGTAAAACTATGTCTAAATGTTAAAAAGACAAGTAATGTCAAGCCACATTATATAACAAGGATAAAACAAAACACTTTGTCTCCATTGCTGTCATTAAGACATAACGTTATGCTATTAAAACATGTAATAATTATACAAATATAATTAGTGATCATCTAAATAAATTCAATTTTTTGTTTCAGAAAGGGAAAAAGGGAAATTGTATCATACTTTTTGATTCACATTTGTCACGGAATAAAAGGACTATGTGTTTAGCACACGTTCTCATTTTAGTTGTGATGGTTACCATTACTGATGCTTTAGGTGAGTTGTTCAGTTACTTTAGTTTGCAATTTTGGAAATGTGCTTACACTTCCCCATTTTACGCAGAGTGATCTTTCCATTGTCTTGATTGAATCAGAAGAATACTATGGTCTAGACTATTCTGCATGATTTGACTTTAATTTGTCCTAGTCATACCGGGGCAGCAACCATGTTTTCGCAGAAAATATATAAAGTAATAACACATAATCAATTGAGAAAAGATCAGAATCCTGCACTCAAGTCATACCGACCATATGTCTTCAAACGACACTGGTACTTAGTCCTCCAAGCGGACTCAAGTGCTGACCCAATATGCTACATGCCGGTTTTATATCTGATTGATATTATGCATCTGTCAATCTTTTGTTTGTGCATAGTAACCGTTAATAATGCAAGATCAACTGAAAACAATATTGGAAATAAGTAAATGATATGAAACAGATAGACAACTTTCATTAACGACTTAATAGGAAAGTAAGTCAAATGCATAAAAGAAAGACGGGGTTATATTGAAAACTAAATGTTGAAACCATCTTCAAACCTGTATGTTTAACATATTGTTAAGCATCCCTCATATATAATATATACTATAATAGCATATGAATTATCTTAGGCTGTTAGCTAAACTTTTCGAAGTAAACAATGTTTGGCCATAATTATAACACTCCAGTGAAAAATTAATAAAACTTTAAAATATTTGACATATGAAATGTACATAAAAACTTTGATTTCTATACTTTTTCCAGAAATGCTTCAGCCGATTATATGTATAAATCGTAGCCGTTTTAATAAATTAAATATACTTTGTTTTAAATGCTGTATTAATTTGTTTTTTTTTTCTGTTGCAGCCTTAACATAATCTCTTATCCGACTGAATTAAAACTATGATATACCTGTTTGATGATTTAAACATACAGATCCGTGGGTACATTTAGTGGCAAACATTTCAGTCATTGGGTCTGATGCTAAAATGAGAGTTGTAAAACATTTTTAAAGAACATTCAATTTCATTCCTTTTTGGTGTTTAATGGCATATGATTTTTTAAACATATTTTGCTTGTGCATTTTTTATGCATGATACTTATGCAGTAGTATATATGTGTTATATAGTGTTTTGTAAAAATTTCAGATGGAGGCTGCCTATCACCTAAATTTAGGGTTAAACCGACACATGATGCTGTTGCAGTAGTTGGCGGGACACATCAATTTCGGTGCATAGTTAGAGGCAGACCGGCACCTTACATAAAATGGTTTTCTAAAGATAAAATTGTATCTCAGAAGAAAAAGTAAGTTTAAAAGCAAATATGAATTTGTATTGTTTATTGCATATCTACTGCTGACTTCAATATATACAAGGCAATTTCTTCAAATCATTGATTTAAAATCTATATGCAACAGAGTTTATAATAAATGTATTAAATAGAATATGTATGAACATACTTTTGTTCTTACGAGAACACTGAAAATATGCAACGGAGCCTCCAGCACGTTTTAATTTTCTGTTCAAATAAATGTCGTCCGTACGGCCTAAGATAACTATATAAGAGGAATATCCCTGTTCATTCCGTACACACTTTTGGGTAGAAAATAGCTTACTTATGGGGGTTTTGAGACCATAGATGATCTAAGAGAAAAAAACCAAGAACGTTAATTCACAGAGAACGTTCATCTGTCATTATGTAACCAGTTGTCGTGTACCTTAGAACAGACTGAAAGAAATTGAAATTTCTTAATCGATATGCTTATCGTAGGATTGAACTTTCTCAGGTCAAAGCCAACCTTACTAAATACTCCTTTTTTAACTTAAAAATTGTTCGCTCTGTACTTGCTGAACCGACAGAAAGAAATTAAAACGTTTTGGCAGAAATATTACTTAAAAGGAGGCAGTGTGTAGAACACACGTTCAGGCTTCCGGAGATCACAATTGTCCTCACCTCGAGTATCTTAATTTATATAGACTTATACAATAATATAAGTCATATTATGGGAAACTACAGTGTCAAGAGTTTAGAAATTTAGAAGGCAGCATTGCTTTAATGACCTTTACACAACTTGTATGAGTCATGCCCCTTTGTTCATAATTGGCCCTGCTCCAGGAGTCACTTATTTAATATAGTCTAGTATGAGTGGGTGGATAAATATCAGTCTTATTGTGTAGCTAAATGCTACCATGTTAAGCAAGAAGCATTACCTTGTTAATGTCGATAATAACCATGCTCCTGGGGTCAAAACTGGCATGTCTGAGAGTAACGTGATTTAAGGCCAACATATTTAATATAATTATGTGAAACTATAGCGCTTAGATATTTAGCATGAAGCAATTTGAAGAAGTTTAAAAGTAAGACCTTTAGGAATAAATTGACTCTGGCTGGCAGGAATCGTGTAGACTAACGTCTAGGAAACACAGCTTATCCTTTTACGGAAAAATAGTATGTCTCTTTATGTCTATGTCTGTTTT